>NC_067221.1:26394125-26497006 GCF_019924925.1 Ctenopharyngodon idella
GTAGGTCAAATACGGACTTCTGTATAGCTGGTGTAATATCACAAAGCGTCAATGAGTATATATAAAGAGTTCTATATCGAGTACTCTTTGGCCAGAAATATGTTCAGTAGGTCACATATAACAATACTCTTTGGCTGAAATAACATCAGACTGAGGCATGTATATAAAGTTCATGATCAAGGACTATTGGGACAGTCAATGAGTATGTATAGAAAGTTGAAGATCGAGTACTCTTGCGTCAGAAATATGTTCATTAGGTCAAATATGGACTATTGTCTGTCTGATGTAACATCAGAAGGAGTCATTGAGTAATATATAAAAACGTCAATATCGAATACACTTTGGCCAGAAATATGACCAGTCGGCCAGATATGTATTTCTGGCTTATCTTCCATCAGAAAGGAGTCATTGAGTCTGTACAGAAATTTCATCATCGAGGACTAATTAGCCAGAAATTTGTTCAGTAGGTCAACAATTGGTTGACATATGGCTGAAGTAACATCAGAATGAGTCAATGAGTCTGTATAGAAAGTTCAGTATCGAGTACTCACGGCTCAGGAATATGTTCAGTGGGTCAAATATACACTTCTGTATGGCTGATGTGAAATAAAGTGTCAGTAAGTATATATAAAAAAGTTCAAATTCTAATTCTCTTTGGCCAAGAATATGTACAAATAGGTAAAATATGCAATACTCTATGGCTGATTTTATCATTAGAAGGAGTCAATGAGATTGTATAAAAAGTTCATGATGAAGGACTAATTTGTCAGAAATATGTTCAGTATTTTGTATACAAAATTGACGATCGAGGAGTCTTGGCACTACCAAAAAATAAGTAGGTTTAATATGGACTTCTGTATGGCTGAAAAACAAAAATCAGAAGGAGTCAATGAATATCAAGTTCAAAAGCTTTTGGGCCATACATATGTTCTTTAGATCAAATATGGACTACTGTCTGTCTTATGTAACATTAGATGGAGTCAATGAGTATGTATAGAAAGTTCATGATCGAGGGCTTATTGGCCAGGAATATGTCCGTTGGGTCCAATATGCAATACTCTGTGGCTTATGTATCATCAGAAGGACTCTATGAGTTTATATAAAAAGTTCATCATCGATGACTAATTTGCCAGAAATTTGTTTAGTTGGTCAAAATGGGTTCATATATGGCAATTACTATTCAGTACTTGCTGCACTGCACTGCATCCAAGAACGAACTCTTTCCTTTGTGCATTGAAGAGAAAACAAATCACATATGCTGTTGCTCTGCAATAAATACAAGAACTAATTGTTTTAATGTATTTAATAATAAACTCATTACATTGCGCATAGATTTAACGTTTATACATTTCCTGTTGTATTTCAATAAATACAATAACTGAATCATTTCCTTTGTCTATTGTGGAGAGAACATAGTGCTATTGCATTGCATATAAGTTCTAACTTATTCCGAAGTGCAATAAAGAGGTAATACATATGTGCCTTTGCAAAGCAATACATAAAAAGAGTATACGCTATGCACTGTTTCATTACATTGTATACAAGAACATTGTACTTATTATGTTGTGCATAGAATAATGTTACGGCAATGCAATGCACGTTGTGTTATATCTCACTGTATTACGGGTGAGTTCTTTCATCGCAACACGACGTATCATGTGTTATCTCTTCAATGCATGAGGAGTAAGTTAGCTTTTGTACATAATGAGGGCATAACTTACATGTTTGCAATGCATGTCATGTTATGTTAATTTCTTCTATGCACAGCGTTAATTGTTGTATGCAATGCACTGAAACAGTTCTTGAGGATTGCAATGCAACAGCATGTGATTTGTTTTCTCTTCAATGCACATTTGAAAAGAGCCCGTTCTAGCATGCAATGCAGTTGCAAAAAACACCTGTCGTGTTATCGCTTCACTGCAAAACTGAATAAGTTACTGCAATGCAACGCCCATTTTATGTGTTATCTCTTCAGTGCACAACGGATGAGTTAGTTCCTTCATCGCAACACCACATATGTTATGTGTTATATCTTTAATGCTTAAGGAGTAAGTTTGTTCTTGTATACAATGCAAGGACACAGTGCAGCACATCATGATATTAATTTATTCTATGCACAGCTTAACACGTTAACTATTGTATACAATGCAATGAAAAATATAGTTCTTGCCTTTATTGCAATGCATTGCAGTGCATGTTATCTCCGTTGCATAACGGATGAGTTAGTTCATTCATCGCAACACATGAGTAATGAGTTAATTTCCTTGCATTGTAATTAATACAATAACTAAATAATTTCGTTTTTGCATTGAAGAGATAATATAATGTGTCTTTTTATTTCATTAATCTTATAACTTATAACTTATAACTTATTTCGCTGTGCATTAAAGAGGTAATACATATGTGACGTTAAATCGTAATCCATAAAGGATTCATTTGCAGCAATGCAATGTACAGATATTATGTGTTATCTCTTCAGCGCATAACGGATGTTGTGTTAAATCTTTATTGCTCAAGGAATAAGTTAGTTCTTGTATACAATGCAAGGACACAGTGCATAACTTACAAGTTGTAATGCAATAGCACATCATGATATATTAATTTCTTCTATGCACAGCTAAATGCGATAACTATTGTATATACAATGCAACGAAAAATTTAGTCCTTGTATTTATTGCAATGCAACACCATGTGATTTGTTTTCTCTTCAATTCACAGTGTTTGATTTATTATGAAATGCAGTGCTACTAGCACCTGCCATGTGTTATCTGTGCAATGCAATGCACATATTATGTGTGTTATCACTTCAGTGCATAACCGCTGAGTTTGTTTACTCATTGCAACACCACTTGTTTTGTGTTATTTCTTCAATGCATAAGAAAATTGTTAGTTGTTTGTATACAATGCAAGGAAACAGTGCATAACTTATATATTAGTTCTAGTAGGCAGTGCAATGCAACAGCATATGTGTTATGTTAATTTTTTCCATGCACAAGTTATTTATTTATTATTTAATTTATTTATTTATAAGTTATTATTTATTTATTTTATACAATGAAGCGGTTAGTTTTATTTTGTATGCAATGCAGTGCAACAAGCACCTGTCATGTTATTTCCGATGCATAACGGATAAGTTAGTTCAATCATCGCAACATGATATGTTATGTGTTATCTCTTCAAAACATGAGGAATAAGTTAGTTTCCTTGCATTGGATCTTAAGCATTAAAGAGTAGTGCATACACATAACAACTGGCGTTGCGATGAATGAACTAACTCATCCGTAATGCATTAAAAACATAACACATAATATGTGCAGTGCATAGCATTGAAGTAACTTCATCCATTGTGTAGTGCAGAGATAACTCATAAAATGTGCAATGCATTGCAGTAACTTAATCCGTTGTGCAGTGAAGAGAAAACAAATGTACTGTTGCATTGCAATAAATACAAGAACTTACTGCAATAATTAACTTATTACGTTGTGCATTGAAAAAAGTAATACATGTCCTGTTGCATTGCAATAAATACAATAACTAAATAATTTCGTTTATGCATTGAAGAGATAATATAATGTGTCTTTTTATTTCTTTAATCCTTAATCCATTATGCGGTGAAGAGATAACACATAACATATATTCCTGTTGTATTGCATTCAAAATCCTAGCTAACTTATAAACTTATTTCGCTGTGCATTAAAGAGGTAATATGTGATGTTAAATCGCAATGCATAAAAGAATGCATCAAGTCATTGCTTTGAGCATTGAGTAGAAAACACATAAGATATATCCCTTTGCATTGCATTGCATTGCATTAGGTAGCGCAAAAGTTCTGTTGCATTCGAAAGCATACAACAAGTAACTCATAAACATTGCATTGTATACAAGAACTAAACTATTCCGTTGTGAAGTGAAGAGAAAACACATAACATACGTGCTGTTGCATTGCAATAAATACAATGACTCATACAATACATACTCATACAATACAATGATCTCATTTCGTCTGTGCATTAAAGAGAGAACATAGTGCTATTACAAGAACTAAATGTTATCCTCATGTTATCTCTTCACTGCACAACGGATTAAGTTACTGCAATGCATTGCACATGTTATGAGTTATCTCTGCACTACACAATGGATGAAGTTACTTCAATGCTATGCACTGTACATATTGTGTGTTATGTCTTTAATGCATTACGGATGAGTTAGTTCATTCATCGCAACGCCAGTTGTTATGTGTATGCACTACTCTTTAACGCTTAAGGAAAAACTTAGATCCAATAAGTTAGTTAACTTATTCCTCATGTTTTGAAGAGATAACACATAACAAGTGGTGTTGCGATGATTGAACTAACTTATCCGTTATGCATCGGAAATAACATGACAGGTGCTTGTTGCACTGCATTGCATTCAAAATAAAAGAACTAACCGCTTCATTGTATTGCATACAATAAATAAACTTATTACCTTGTGCATAGAAAAAATTAATATAACATATATGCTGTTGCATTGCACTGCCTACTAGAACTAATATATAAGTTATGCACTGTTTCCTTGCATTTTATACAAACAACTAACAATTTTCTTATGCATTGAAGAGATAACACAAAAACACAACATCCGTTATGCACTGAAGAGATAACACATAATATCTGTACATTGCATTGCTGCAAATTAATCCTTATGGATTACGATTTAACGTCACATATGTATTACCTCTTTAATGCACAGCGAAATAAGTTTATAAGTTAGTTAGGATTTTGAATGCAATGCAACAGGAATATATGTTATGTGTTATTTCTTCACCGCATAATGGATTAAGGATTAATGAAATAAAAAAAGACACATTATGTTATCTCATCAATGCACAAACGTAATAAGTTAATTATTGCAGTTAGTTCTTGTATTTATTGCAATGCAACAGCATATGTGATTTGTTTTCTCAACAATGCACAAAGGAAAGTGTTCGTTCTTGTATGCAATGCAGTGAAACAAGCAACTGTCATGTTATCTCTTCACTGCACAACGGATTAAGTTACTGCAATGCACATGTTATGTGTTATCTCTGCACTACATAATGGTTAAGTTAAGTTACTTCAATGCTATGGACTTGCACATATTATGTGTTATCTCTTTAATGCATTGCGGATGAGTTAGTTCATTCATCGCAACACCAGTTGTTATGTGTATGCACCACTCTTTAATTCTTAAGAAGAACTTAGATCTTGTGTACAATGCAGGGAAACTAACTTATTCCTCATTTTTGAAGAGATAACACATCCGTTATGCATCCGAGATAACATGACAGGTGCTTGTTGCACTTGCGTTGAATTCAAAATCGAACTCTTTTTTCTATGTGCATTGAAGAGAAAACAAATCACATATACTGTTGCATTGCAATAAATACAAGAACTAACCGTTTATTGTATTGCACACAATAAATAATAATATATCATGATGTGCTGTGACATTACAACATGTAAGTAATGTATTCAAGAACTAACTTATTCCTTGAGCATTAAAGATATAACACAACATCCGTTACGCACTGAAGAGATGATACATAATATCTGTACATTGCATTGCTGCAATTTAATACGTTATGGAGTGAAGCACATGGCATGTGCTTGTAGCGAAATTGTATACATTGAAGAGAAAACAAATCACAAATGGTGTTGCATTGCAATAAATACAAGAAATAAATGTTTCATTGCATTGTATACAATAGTTAACTTATTATGCTGTTCATGGAACAAATGAATATAACATTGTGCTGTTGCATTACAACATGTAATTTTATGCACTGTTTGCTTGCCTTGTATAAAAGAACTGACTTATTCCTTAAGCATTAAAGAGGTATAACACATAACATATATGGTGTCATCCGATATGCATTGAGATATAATATAACATGTGAATTGCATTGCAGTAAATTATTCTTGTATGCACAAAGTAATACATTGTATACAATGTAATGAAACAGCGCATAGCTTACATGTACTCTTTTTATGCTTTGCATTGCAACGGTCCATTTATGTTACCTCTTTATTTTGCACAACGGAATAAGTTGGATCTTATATGCAATGTAATAGCACTATGTTCTCTCTTTAATGCACAGACGAAATGAGTTAGTCATTGTATTTATTGCAATGCAACAACAGCACGTATGTTATGTGTTCTCTTCACTGCACAACGGAATACTTTAGTTCTTGTATACAATGCAATGTTTATGAGTTACTTGTTGTATGCTTTCGAATGCAACAGAACTTTTGCGCTACCTAATGCAATGCAATGCAATGCAAAGGGACATATCTTATGTGTTTTCTACACAATGCTCAAAGCAATGAACATGCCTTGATGCATTCTTTTATGCATTGCGATTTAACATCACATATTACCTCTTTAATGCACAGCGAAATAAGTTTATAAGTTAGCTAGGATTTTGAATGCAATACAACAGGAATATATATTATGCGTTATCTCTTCACCGCATAATGGATTAAGGATTAATGAAATAAAAAGACACATTATATTATCTCTTCAATGCACAAACGAAATTATTTAGTTATTGTATTTATTGCAATGCAACAGGACATGTATTACTTTTTTCAATGCACAACGTAATAAGTTAATTATTGCATTAAGTTCTTGTATTTTTTGCAATGCAACAGCATATGTGATTTGTTTTCTCTTCAATAAACAAAGGAAAGTGTTCGTTCTTGTATGCAATGCAGTGAAACAAGCAACTGTCATGTTATCTCTTCACTGCACAACGGATTAAGTTACTGCAATGCATTGCACATGTTATGAGTTATCTCTGCACTACACAATGGATGAAGTTACTTCAATGCTATGCACTGCACATATTGTGTGTTATGTCTTTAATGCATTACGGATGAGTTAGTTCATTCATCGCAACGCCAGTTGTTATGTGTATGCACTACTCTTTAATGCTTAAGGAAAAACTTAGATCCAATAAGTTAGTTAACTTATTCCTCATGTTTTGAAGAGATAACACATAACAAGTGGTGTTGCGATGATTGAACTAACTTATCCGTTATGCATCGGAAATAACATGACAGGTGCTTGTTGCACTGCATTGCATTCAAAATAAAAGAACTAACCGCTTCATTGTATTGCATACAATAAATAACTTATTACCTTGTGCATGGAAAAAATTAACATAACATATATGCTGTTGCATTGCACTGCCTACTAGAACTAATATATAAGTTATGCACTGTTTCCTTGCATTGTATACAAACAACTAACAATTTTCTTATGCATTGAAGAGATAACACAAAACACGTGGTGTTGCAATGAGTAAACAAACTCAGCGGTTATGCACTGAAGTTATAACACACATAATATGTGCATTGCATTGCAGAGATAATACATGGCAGGTGCTAGTATCACTGCATTTCATAATAAATCAAACACTGTGAATTGAAGAGAAAACAAATCACATGGTGTTGCACTGCAATAAATACAAGGACTAAATTTTTCATTGCATTGTATACAATAGTTATCGCATTTAGCTGTGCATAGAAGAAATTAATATATCATGATGTGCTATTGCATTACAACTTGTAAGTTATGCGCTGTGTCCTTGCATTGTATACAAGAACTAACTCATTCTTTGAGCATTAAAGATTTAACACAACATCCGTTATGCGCTGAAGAGATAACACATAATATCTGTACATTGCATTGCTGCAAATTAATCCTTATGGATTACGATTTAACGTCACATATGTATTACCTCTTTAATGCACAGCGAAATAAGTTTATAAGTTAGTTAGGATTTTGAATGCAATGCAACAGGACTATATGTTATGTGTTATCTCTTCACCGCATAATGGATTAAGGATTAATGAAATAAAAAGACACATTATGTTATCTCATCAATGCACAACGTAATAAGTTAATTATTGCAGTTAGTTCTTGTATTTATTGCAATGCAACAGCATATGTGATTTGTTTTCTCTACAATGCACAAAGGAAAGTGTTCGTTCTTGTATGCAATGCAGTGAAACAAGCAACTGTCATGTTATCTCTTCACTGCACAACGGATTAAGTTACTGCAATGCACATGTTATGTGTTATCTCTGCACTACATAATGGTTAAGTTAAGTTACTTCAATGCTATGGACTTGCACATATTATGTGTTATCTCTTTAATGCATTGCGGATGAGTTAGTTCATTCATCGCAACACCAGTTGTTATGTGTATGCACCACTCTTTAATTCTTAAGAAGAACTTAGATCTTGTGTACAATGCAGGGAAACTAACTTATTCCTCATTTTTGAAGAGATAACACATCCGTTATGCATCCGAGATAACATGACAGGTGCTTGTTGCACTTGCGTTGAATTCAAAATCGAACTCTTTCCTTTGTGCATTGAAGAGAAAACAAATCACATATACTGTTGCATTGCAATAAATACAAGAACTAACCGTTTATTGTATTGCACACAATAAATAATAATATATCATGATGTGCTGTGACATTACAACATGTAAGTAATGTATTCAAGAACTAACTTATTCCTTGAGCATTAAAGATATAACACAACATCCGTTACGCACTGAAGAGATGATACATAATATCTGTACATTGCATTGCTGCAATTTAATACGTTATGGAGTGAAGCACATGGCATGTGCTTGTAGCGAAATTGTATACATTGAAGAGAAAACAAATCACAAATGGTGTTGCATTGCAATAAATACAAGAAATAAATGTTTCATTGCATTGTATACAATAGTTAACTTATTATGCTGTTCATGGAACAAATGAATATAACATTGTGCTGTTGCATTACAACATGTAATTTTATGCACTGTTTGCTTGCCTTGTATAAAAGAACTGACTTATTCCTTAAGCATTAAAGAGGTATAACACATAACATATATGGTGTCATCCGATATGCATTGAGATATAATATAACATGTGAATTGCATTGCAGTAAATTATTCTTGTATGCACAAAGTAATACATTGTATACAATGTAATGAAACAGCGCATAGCTTACATGTACTCTTTTTATGCTTTGCATTGCAACGGTCCATTTATGTTACCTCTTTATTTTGCACAACGGAATAAGTTGGATCTTATATGCAATGTAATAGCACTATGTTCTCTCTTTAATGCACAGACGAAATGAGTTAGTCATTGTATTTATTGCAATGCAACAACAGCACGTATGTTATGTGTTCTCTTCACTGCACAACGGAATACTTTAGTTCTTGTATACAATGCAATGTTTATGAGTTACTTGTTGTATGCTTTCGAATGCAACAGAACTTTTGCGCTACCTAATGCAATGCAATGCAATGCAAAGGGACATATCTTATGTGTTTTCTACACAATGCTCAAAGCAATGAACATGCCTTGATGCATTCTTTTATGCATTGCGATTTAACATCACATATTACCTCTTTAATGCATAGCGAAATAAGTTTATAAATTAGCTAGGATTTTGAATGCAATACAACAGGAATATATATTATGCGTTATCTCTTCACCGCATAATGGATTAAGGATTAATGAAATAAAAAGACACATTATATTATCTCTTCAATGCACAAACGAAATTATTTAGTTATTGTATTTATTGCAATGCAACAGGACATGTATTACTTTTTTCAATGCACAACGTAATAAGTTAATTATTGCATTAAGTTCTTGTATTTTTTGCAATGCAACAGCATATGTGATTTGTTTTCTCTTCAATAAACAAAGGAAAGTGTTCGTTCTTGTATGCAATGCAGTGAAACAAGCAACTGTCATGTTATCTCTTCACTGCACAACGGATTAAGTTACTGCAATGCATTGCACATGTTATGAGTTATCTCTGCACTACACAATGGATGAAGTTACTTCAATGCTATGCACTGCACATATTGTGTGTTATGTCTTTAATGCATTACGGATGAGTTAGTTCATTCATCGCAACGCCAGTTGTTATGTGTATGCACTACTCTTTAATGCTTAAGGAAAAACTTAGATCCAATAAGTTAGTTAACTTATTCCTCATGTTTTGAAGAGATAACACATAACAAGTGGTGTTGCGATGATTGAACTAACTTATCCGTTATGCATCGGAAATAACATGACAGGTGCTTGTTGCACTGCATTGCATTCAAAATAAAAGAACTAACCGCTTCATTGTATTGCATACAATAAATAACTTATTACCTTGTGCATGGAAAAAATTAACATAACATATATGCTGTTGCATTGCACTGCCTACTAGAACTAATATATAAGTTATGCACTGTTTCCTTGCATTGTATACAAACAACTAACAATTTTCTTATGCATTGAAGAGATAACACAAAACACGTGGTGTTGCAATGAGTAAACAAACTCAGCGGTTATGCACTGAAGTTATAACACACATAATATGTGCATTGCATTGCAGAGATAATACATGGCAGGTGCTAGTATCACTGCATTTCATAATAAATCAAACACTGTGAATTGAAGAGAAAACAAATCACATGGTGTTGCACTGCAATAAATACAAGGACTAAATTTTTCATTGCATTGTATACAATAGTTATCGCATTTAGCTGTGCATAGAAGAAATTAATATATCATGATGTGCTATTGCATTACAACTTGTAAGTTATGCGCTGTGTCCTTGCATTGTATACAAGAACTAACTCATTCTTTGAGCATTAAAGATTTAACACAACATCCGTTATGCGCTGAAGAGATAACACATAATATCTGTACATTGCATTGCTGCAAATTAATCCTTATGGATTACGATTTAACGTCACATATGTATTACCTCTTTAATGCACAGCGAAATAAGTTTATAAGTTAGTTAGGATTTTGAATGCAATGCAACAGGACTATATGTTATGTGTTATCTCTTCACCGCATAATGGATTAAGGATTAATGAAATAAAAAGACACATTATGTTATCTCATCAATGCACAACGTAATAAGTTAATTATTGCAGTTAGTTCTTGTATTTATTGCAATGCAACAGCATATGTGATTTGTTTTCTCTACAATGCACAAAGGAAAGTGTTCGTTCTTGTATGCAATGCAGTGAAACAAGCAACTGTCATGTTATCTCTTCACTGCACAACGGATTAAGTTACTGCAATGCACATGTTATGTGTTATCTCTGCACTACATAATGGTTAAGTTAAGTTACTTCAATGCTATGGACTTGCACATATTATGTGTTATCTCTTTAATGCATTGCGGATGAGTTAGTTCATTCATCGCAACACCAGTTGTTATGTGTATGCACCACTCTTTAATTCTTAAGAAGAACTTAGATCTTGTGTACAATGCAGGGAAACTAACTTATTCCTTATTTTTGAAGAGATAACACATCCGTTATGCATCCGAGATAACATGACAGGTGCTTGTTGCACTTGCGTTGAATTCAAAATCGAACTCTTTCCTTTGTGCATTGAAGAGAAAACAAATCACATATACTGTTGCATTGCAATAAATACAAGAACTAACCGTTTATTGTATTGCACACAATAAATAATAATATATCATGATGTGCTGTGACATTACAACATGTAAGTAATGTATTCGAGAACTAACTTATTCCTTGAGCATTAAAGATATAATACAATATCCGTTACGCACTGAAGAGATGATACATAATATCTGTACATTGCATTGCTGCAATTTAATACGTTATGGAGTGAAGCACATGGCATGTGCTTGTAGCGAAATTGTATACATTGAAGAGAAAACAAATCACAAATGGTGTTGCATTGCAATAAATACAAGAAATAAATGTTTCATTGCATTGTATACAATAGTTAACTTATTATGCTGTTCATGGAACAAATGAATATAACATTGTGCTGTTGCATTACAACATGTAATTTTATGCACTGTTTGCTTGCCTTGTATAAAAGAACTGACTTATTCCTTAAGCATTAAAGAGGTATAACACATAACATATATGGTGTCATCCGATATGCATTGAGATATAATATAACATGTGAATTGCATTGCAGTAAATTATTCTTGTATGCACAAAGTAATACATTGTATACAATGTAATGAAACAGCGCATAGCTTACATGTACTCTTTTTATGCTTTGCATTGCAACGGTCCATTTATGTTACCTCTTTATTTTGCACAACGGAATAAGTTGGATCTTATATGCAATGTAATAGCACTATGTTCTCTCTTTAATGCACAGACGAAATGAGTTAGTCATTGTATTTATTGCAATGCAACAACAGCACGCATGTTATGTGTTCTCTTCACTGCACAACGGAATACTTTAGTTCTTGTATACAATGCAATGTTTATGAGTTACTTGTTGTATGCTTTCGAATGCAACAGAACTTTTGCGCTACCTAATGCAATGCAATGCAATGCAAAGGGACATATCTTATGTGTTTTCTACACAATGCTCAAAGCAATGAACATGCCTTGATGCATTCTTTTATGCATTGCGATTTAACATCACATATTACCTCTTTAATGCATAGCGAAATAAGTTTATAAGTTAGCTAGGATTTTGAATGCAATACAACAGGAATATATATTATGCGTTATCTCTTCACCGCATAATGGATTAAGGATTAATGAAATAAAAAGACACATTATATTATCTCTTCAATGCACAAACGAAATTATTTAGTTATTGTATTTATTGCAATGCAACAGGACATGTATTACTTTTTTCAATGCACAACGTAATAAGTTAATTATTGCATTAAGTTCTTGTATTTTTTGCAATGCAACAGCATATGTGATTTGTTTTCTCTTCAATAAACAAAGGAAAGTGTTCGTTCTTGTATGCAATGCAGTGAAACAAGCAACTGTCATGTTATCTCTTCACTGCACAACGGATTAAGTTACTGCAATGCATTGCACATGTTATGAGTTATCTCTGCACTACACAATGGATGAAGTTACTTCAATGCTATGCACTGCACATATTGTGTGTTATGTCTTTAATGCATTACGGATGAGTTAGTTCATTCATCGCAACGCCAGTTGTTATGTGTATGCACTACTCTTTAATGCTTAAGGAAAAACTTAGATCCAATAAGTTAGTTAACTTATTCCTCATGTTTTGAAGAGATAACACATAACAAGTGGTGTTGCGATGATTGAACTAACTTATCCGTTATGCATCGGAAATAACATGACAGGTGCTTGTTGCACTGCATTGCATTCAAAATAAAAGAACTAACCGCTTCATTGTATTGCATACAATAAATAACTTATTACCTTGTGCATGGAAAAAATTAACATAACATATATGCTGTTGCATTGCACTGCCTACTAGAACTAATATATAAGTTATGCACTGTTTCCTTGCATTGTATACAAACAACTAACAATTTTCTTATGCATTGAAGAGATAACACAAAACACGTGGTGTTGCAATGAGTAAACAAACTCAGCGGTTATGCACTGAAGTTATAACACACATAATATGTGCATTGCATTGCAGAGATAATACATGGCAGGTGCTAGTATCACTGCATTTCATAATAAATCAAACACTGTGAATTGAAGAGAAAACAAATCACATGGTGTTGCACTGCAATAAATACAAGGACTAAATTTTTCATTGCATTGTATACAATAGTTATCGCATTTAGCTGTGCATAGAAGAAATTAATATATCATGATGTGCTATTGCATTACAACTTGTAAGTTATGCGCTGTGTCCTTGCATTGTATACAAGAACTAACTCATTCTTTGAGCATTAAAGATTTAACACAACATCCGTTATGCGCTGAAGAGATAACACATAATATCTGTACATTGCATTGCTGCAAATTAATCCTTATGGATTACGATTTAACGTCACATATGTATTACCTCTTTAATGCACAGCGAAATAAGTTTATAAGTTAGTTAGGATTTTGAATGCAATGCAACAGGACTATATGTTATGTGTTATCTCTTCACCGCATAATGGATTAAGGATTAATGAAATAAAAAGACACATTATGTTATCTCATCAATGCACAACGTAATAAGTTAATTATTGCAGTTAGTTCTTGTATTTATTGCAATGCAACAGCATATGTGATTTGTTTTCTCTACAATGCACAAAGGAAAGTGTTCGTTCTTGTATGCAATGCAGTGAAACAAGCAACTGTCATGTTATCTCTTCACTGCACAACGGATTAAGTTACTGCAATGCACATGTTATGTGTTATCTCTGCACTACATAATGGTTAAGTTAAGTTACTTCAATGCTATGGACTTGCACATATTATGTGTTATCTCTTTAATGCATTGCGGATGAGTTAGTTCATTCATCGCAACACCAGTTGTTATGTGTATGCACCACTCTTTAATTCTTAAGAAGAACTTAGATCTTGTGTACAATGCAGGGAAACTAACTTATTCCTTATTTTTGAAGAGATAACACATCCGTTATGCATCCGAGATAACATGACAGGTGCTTGTTGCACTTGCGTTGAATTCAAAATCGAACTCTTTCCTTTGTGCATTGAAGAGAAAACAAATCACATATACTGTTGCATTGCAATAAATACAAGAACTAACCGTTTATTGTATTGCACACAATAAATAATAATATATCATGATGTGCTGTGACATTACAACATGTAAGTAATGTATTCGAGAACTAACTTATTCCTTGAGCATTAAAGATATAATACAATATCCGTTACGCACTGAAGAGATGATACATAATATCTGTACATTGCATTGCTGCAATTTAATACGTTATGGAGTGAAGCACATGGCATGTGCTTGTAGCGAAATTGTATACATTGAAGAGAAAACAAATCACAAATGGTGTTGCATTGCAATAAATACAAGAAATAAATGTTTCATTGCATTGTATACAATAGTTAACTTATTATGCTGTTCATGGAACAAATGAATATAACATTGTGCTGTTGCATTACAACATGTAATTTTATGCACTGTTTGCTTGCCTTGTATAAAAGAACTGACTTATTCCTTAAGCATTAAAGAGGTATAACACATAACATATATGGTGTCATCCGATATGCATTGAGATATAATATAACATGTGAATTGCATTGCAGTAAATTATTCTTGTATGCACAAAGTAATACATTGTATACAATGTAATGAAACAGCGCATAGCTTACATGTACTCTTTTTATGCTTTGCATTGCAACGGTCCATTTATGTTACCTCTTTATTTTGCACAACGGAATAAGTTGGATCTTATATGCAATGTAATAGCACTATGTTCTCTCTTTAATGCACAGACGAAATGAGTTAGTCATTGTATTTATTGCAATGCAACAACAGCACGTATGTTATGTGTTCTCTTCACTGCACAACGGAATACTTTAGTTCTTGTATACAATGCAATGTTTATGAGTTACTTGTTGTATGCTTTCGAATGCAACAGAACTTTTGCGCTACCTAATGCAATGCAATGCAATGCAAAGGGACATATCTTATGTGTTTTCTACACAATGCTCAAAGCAATGAACATGCCTTGATGCATTCTTTTATGCATTGCGATTTAACATCACATATTACCTCTTTAATGCATAGCGAAATAAGTTTATAAGTTAGCTAGGATTTTGAATGCAATACAACAGGAATATATATTATGCGTTATCTCTTCACCGCATAATGGATTAAGGATTAATGAAATAAAAAGACACATTATATTATCTCTTCAATGCACAAACGAAATTATTTAGTTATTGTATTTATTGCAATGCAACAGGACATGTATTACTTTTTTCAATGCACAACGTAATAAGTTAATTATTGCATTAAGTTCTTGTATTTTTTGCAATGCAACAGCATATGTGATTTGTTTTCTCTTCAATAAACAAAGGAAAGTGTTCGTTCTTGTATGCAATGCAGTGAAACAAGCAACTGTCATGTTATCTCTTCACTGCACAACGGATTAAGTTACTGCAATGCATTGCACATGTTATGAGTTATCTCTGCACTACACAATGGATGAAGTTACTTCAATGCTATGCACTGCACATATTGTGTGTTATGTCTTTAATGCATTACGGATGAGTTAGTTCATTCATCGCAACGCCAGTTGTTATGTGTATGCACTACTCTTTAATGCTTAAGGAAAAACTTAGATCCAATAAGTTAGTTAACTTATTCCTCATGTTTTGAAGAGATAACACATAACAAGTGGTGTTGCGATGATTGAACTAACTTATCCGTTATGCATCGGAAATAACATGACAGGTGCTTGTTGCACTGCATTGCATTCAAAATAAAAGAACTAACCGCTTCATTGTATTGCATACAATAAATAACTTATTACCTTGTGCATGGAAAAAATTAACATAACATATATGCTGTTGCATTGCACTGCCTACTAGAACTAATATATAAGTTATGCACTGTTTCCTTGCATTGTATACAAACAACTAACAATTTTCTTATGCATTGAAGAGATAACACAAAACACGTGGTGTTGCAATGAGTAAACAAACTCAGCGGTTATGCACTGGAGTTATAACACACATAATATGTGCATTGCATTGCAGAGATAATACATGGCAGGTGCTAGTATCACTGCATTTCATAATAAATCAAACACTGTGAATTGAAGAGAAAACAAATCACATGGTGTTGCACTGCAATAAATACAAGGACTAAATTTTTCATTGCATTGTATACAATAGTTATCGCATTTAGCTGTGCATAGAAGAAATTAATATATCATGATGTGCTATTGCATTGTATACAAGAACTAACTCATTCCTTGAGCATTAAAGATTTAACACAACATCCGTTATGCGCTGAAGAGATAACACATAATATCTGTACATTGCATTGCTGCAAATTAATCCTTATGGATTACGATTTAACGTCACATATGTATTACCTCTTTAATGCACAGCGAAATAAGTTTATAAGTTAGTTAGGATTTTGAATACAATGCAACAGGACTATATGTTATGTGTTCTCTCTTCACCGCATAATGGATTAAGGATTAATGAAATAAAAAGACACATTATGTTATCTCATCAATGCACAACGTAATAAGTTAATTATTGCAGTTAGTTCTTGTATTTATTGCAATGCAACAGCATATGTGATTTGTTTTCTCTACAATGCACAAAGGAAAGTGTTCGTTCTTGTATGCAATGCAGTGAAACAAGCAACTGTCATGTTATCTCTTCACTGCACAACGGATTAAGTTACTGCAATGCACATGTGTTATCTCTGCACTACATAATGGTTAAGTTAAGTTACTTCAATGCTATGGACTTGCACATATTATGTGTTATCTCTTTAATGCATTGCGGATGAGTTAGTTCATTCATCGCAACACCAGTTGTTATGTGTATGCACCACTCTTTAATTCTTAAGAAGAACTTAGATCTTGTGTACAATGCAGGGAAACTAACTTATTCCTTATTTTTGAAGAGATAACACATCCGTTATGCATCCGAGATAACATGACAGGTGCTTGTTGCACTTGCGTTGAATTCAAAATCGAACTCTTTCCTTTGTGCATTGAAGAGAAAACAAATCACATATACTGTTGCATTGCAATAAATACAAGAACTAACCGTTTATTGTATTGCACACAATAAATAATAATATATCATGATGTGCTGTGACATTACAACATGTAAGTAATGTATTCAAGAACTAACTTATTCCTTGAGCATTAAAGATATAACACAACATCCGTTACGCACTGAAGAGATGACACATAATATCTGTACATTGCATTGCTGCAATGCAAATGCTTGTAGCGAAATTGTATACATTGAAGAGAAAACAAATCACAAATGGTGTTGCATTGCAATAAATACAAGAAATAAATGTTTCATTGCATTGTATACAATAGTTAACTTATTATGCTGTTCATGGAACAAATGAATATAACATTGTGCTGTTGCATTACAACATGTAATTTTATGCACTGTTTGCTTGCCTTGTATAAAAGAACTAACTTATTCCTTAAGCATTAAAGAGGTATAACACATAACATATATGGTGTCATCCGATATGCATTGAGATATAATACAACATGTGGATTGCATTGCAGTAAATTATTCTTCTATGCACAAAGTAATACATTGTATACAATGTAATGAAACAGCGCATAGCTTATATGTACATTTTTTTACTTTGCATTGCAAAGGTACATTTATGTTACCTCTTTATTTTGCACAACGGAATAAGTTGGATCTTATATGCAATGTAATAGCACTATGTTCTCTCTTTAATCCACAGACGAAATGAATTAGTCATTGTATTTATTGCAATGCAACAACAGCACGTATGTTATGTGTTCTCTCTTCACTGCACAACGGAATACTTTAGTTCTTGTATACAATGCAAGGTTTATATGTTACTTCTTGTATGCTTTCGAATGCAACAGAACTTTTGCGCTACTTAATGTAATGTAATGCAATGCAAAGGGACATATCTTATGTGTTTTCTATTCAATGCTCAAAGCAATGAACAAGCCTTGATGCATTCTTTTATGCATTGCGATTTAACATCACATATGTATTATCTCATTAATGCACAGATAAATAAGTTTATAAGTTAGCTAGGATTTTGAATGCAATGGAACAGGAATATATGTTATGTGATATCTTTTCACCGCATAATGGATTAAGGATTAATTAAATAAAAAGACACATTATATTATCTCTTCAATGCAAAAACGAAATTATTTAGTTATTGTATTAATTGCAATGCAACAGCATATGTGATTTGTTTTCTCTTCAATGCACAAAGGAAAGTGTTCGTTCTTGTATGCAGTGCAGTGAAACAAGCAACTGTCTTCACTGCACAACGGATTACGTTACTGCAATGCAATGCATTGCGCATGTTACGTGTCATCTCTGCACTGCACAATGGATTAAGTTACTTCAATGCTATGCACTGAACATATTATGTGTTATCTCTTTAATGCATTACGATGAGTTACTTCATTCATCGCAACACCAGTATGTGTATGCTCCACTCTTTAATGCTTAAGGAGCATCCAATGCAAGGAAATTAACTCATTACTCATGTATTGCGATGAATGAACTAACTCATTCGTTATGCAACGGAGATAACATGCACTGCAATGCATTGCAATAAAGGCAAGAACTATATTTTTCATTGCATTATGTACAATAGTTAACGTATTAAGCTGTGCATAGAATAAATTAATATAACATGATGTGCTATTGCATTAAAAACATGTAAGTTATGAACTGTGTCCTTGTATTGTATACAAGAACTAACTTACTCCTTGAGCATTAAAGATACAACAAATTACATATGTGGTGTTGCGATGAATGAACTAACTCATCCGTTGTGCACTGAAGAGATAACACATAAAATGGGCGTTGCATTGCAGTAACTTATTCAGTTTTGCAGTGAAGTGATAACACGACAGGTGTTTTTTGCAACTGCATTGCATGCTACAACGGGCTCTTTTCAAATGTGCATTGAAGAGAAAACAAATCACATGCTGTTGCATTGCAATCCTCAAGAACTGTTTCAGTGAATTGCATACAACAATTAACGCTGTGCATAGAAGAAATTAACATAACATGACATGCATTGCAAACATGTAAGTTATGCCCTCATTATGTACAAAAGCTAACTTACTCCTCATGCATTGAAGAGATAACACATGATAAGTCGTGTTGCGATGAAAGAACTCACCCGTAACGCAGTGAGATATAACACAACGTGCATTGCATTGCCGTAACATTATTCTATGCACAACATAATAAGTTAGTTCTTGTATACAATGTAATGAAACAGAGCATAGCGTATACTCTTTATATGCATTGATTTGCAACGGCACATATGTATTACCTCTTTATTGCACTTCGGAATGAGTTAGATCTTATATGCAATGCAATAGCACTATGTTCTCTCCACAATAGACAAAGGAAATGATTCAGTTATTGTATTTATTGCAAGACAACAGGAAATGTATGAACTTTAAATCTATGCGTAATGTAATGAGTTTATTATTAAATACATTAAAACAAATAGTTCTTGTATTTATTGCAGAGCAACAGCATATGTGATTTGTATTCTCTTCAATGCACAAAGCAAAGAGTTCGTTCTTGGATGCAGTGCAGCAAGTACTGAATAGTAATTGCCATATATGAACCCATTTTGACGAACTAAACAAATTTCTGGCAAATTAGTCGTCGATGATGAACTTTTTATATAAACTCATTTATATAAAGCCCTTCTGATGATACATCAGCGACAGAGTATTGCATACTGGACCCAACGGATATATTCCTGGCCAATAAGCCCTCGATCATGAACATTCTATACATACTCATTAACTCCATCTAATGTTACATAAGACAGAGAGTAGTCCATATTTGAGCTAAAGAACATATGTACGGCCCAAAAGCTCTTGAACTTGATCTTTCTATACATATTCATTGACTCCTGATTTTTGTTTTTCAGCCATACAGAAGTCCATGTTAGACCTACTTATTTTTTGTTGGTGCCAAGGCTCATCGATCGTCAATTTTGTATACAAAATACTGAACATATTTCTGACAAATTAGTCCTCAATCATCAACTTTTTATACAAACTCATTGACTCCTTCTAAAGATAAAATCAGCCATAGAGTATTGCATATTTTACCTATTTGTACATATTCTTGGCCAAAGAGTATTAGAATTTGAACTTTTTTATACATACTTACTGACACCTTCTTATTTCACATCAGACTTATAGAAGTGTATATTTGATGCACTGAACATATTCCTGAGCCGTGAGTACTCGATACTGAACTTTCTATACAGACTCATTGACTCATTCTGATGTTACTTCAGCCAAATGTCAACTAATTGTTGACCTACTGAACAAATTTCTGGCAAATTAGTCCTCGATGATGAAATTTCTATACAGACTCAATGTCTCCTTTCTGATGGAAGATAAGCCAGAAATACATATCTGGCCGACTGGTCATATTTCTGGCCAAAGTGTAATCGATATTGACGTTTTTATATTTTACTCAATGACTCCTTCTGATGGTACATCAGACAGACAATAGTCCATATTTGACCTAATGAACATATTTCTGACCCAAGAGTACTCGATCTTCAACTTTCTATACATACTCATTGACTGTCCCAATTGTCCTTGATCATGAACTTTATATACATGCCTCAGTCTGATGTTTCTTCAGCCAAAGAGTATTGTTATATGTGACCTACTGAACATATTTCTGGCCAAAGAGTACTCGATATATAACTCTTTATATATACTCATTGACGCTTTCTGATATTACACCAGCTATACAGAAGTCCGTATTTGACCTTCCGAACATATTTCTTACCCAAGTGTACTCGTTTATATACTTTCTATACATACTCATTGCATCACTCTGATGTTACTTCAGCCATAGAGTATTGCATATTTGAACTAATGGATATATATCTGGCCAAAGATTAATCAATCTTGAACCTTTGTTTATACGTTACTTCTATATAATCCTTCTGATGTTATTTCTCCCATACAAAAGTCAACATTAGACATACTGAACATATTTCAGGCCAAAGAGTACTCAATCTTGAACTTTCTATACATATACATGATAACACTCTGATCTTACTTCAGCCATATATGAACCCATTTTGACCAACTAAACAAATTTCTGGCAAATTAGTCCTCGATGATGATCTTTTTATATAAACCCACAGAGTCCTTCTGATGATACATCAGTAACAGAGTATTGCATACTGGACCCAACGGACATATTCCTGGCCAATAAGCCCTCGATCATGAACTTTCTATACATACTCATTAACTCCATCTAATGTTACATAAGACAGAGAGTAGTCCATATTTGATCTAAAGAACATATGTACCTCCCAAAAGCTCTTGAACTTGATCTTTCTATACATATTCATTGACTCCTTCTGATTTTTGTTTTTCAGCCATACAGAAGTCCATGTTAGACCTACTTATTTTTTGTTGGTGCCAAGGCTCATCGATAGTCAATTTTGTATACAAAATACTGAACATATTTCTGACAAATTAGTCCTCAATCATCAACTTTTTATACAAACTCATTGACTCCTTCTAAAGATAAAATCAGCCATAGAGTATTGCATATTTTACCTATTTGTACATATTCTTGGCCAAAGAGTATTAGAATTTGAACTTTTTTATACATACTTACTGACACCTTCTTATTTCACATCAGCCTTATAGAAGTGTATATTTGACCCACTGAACATATTCCTGAGCCGTGAGTACTCGATACTGAACTTTCTATACAGACTCATTGACTCATTCTGATGTTACTTCAGCCATATGTCAACTAATTGTTGACCTACTGAACAAATTTCTGGCTAATTAGTCCTCGATGATGAAATTTCTGTACAGACTCAATGTCTCCTTTCTGATGGAAGATAAGCCAGAAATACATATCTGGCCGACTGGTCATATTTCTGGCCAAAGTGTAATCGATATTGACGTTTTTATATTTTACTCAATGACTCCTTCTGATGGTACATCAGACAGACAATAGTCCATATTTGACCTAATGAACATATTTCTGACCCAAGAGTACTCGATCTTCAACTTTCTATACATACTCATTGACTGTCCCAATTGTCCTTGATCATGAACTTTATGTACATGCCTCAGTCTGATGTTTCTTCAGCCAAAGAGTATTGTTATATGTGACCTACTGAACATATTTCTGGCCAAAGAGTACTCGATATATAACTCTTTATATATACTCATTGACGCTTTCTGATATTACACCAGCTATACAGAAGTCCGTATTTGACCTTCCGAACATATTTCTTACCCAAGTGTACTCGTTTATATACTTTCTATACATACTCATTGCATCACTCTGATGTTACTTCAGCCATAGCAGTATTGCATATTTGAACTAATGGATATATATCTGGCCAAAGATTAATCAATCTTGAACCTTTGTTTATACGTTACTTCTATACAATCCTTCTGATGTTATTTCTCCCATACAAAAGTCAACATTAGACATACTGAACATATTTCAGGCCAAAGAGTACTCAATCTTGAACTTTCTATACATACTCATTGACTCCTTCTCATTGACTTACTTCACCCATACAGAAGTCCATTTTTGACCTGCTGAACATACTTCTGGCCAAAGAGTACTTGAATTGGACCTTTTTATATATACTTACTGACACCTTCTTATGTCGCATCAGCCATATTAGAAGTGTATATTTGACCTCATTGACTCCATCTAATGTTACTTCACCCATACAGAAGTCCATATTTGACCTAAAGAACATATTTATAGCCCAAAAGCTCTTGATCTTGAACTTTCTATACATACTCATTGACTCCTTCTAATGTTACTTCACCCATACATACCCATATTTGACCTACTGAACATGTTTCTTGCAAATAAGTCCTCAATATTGAACTTTCTATAGAGACTCATTGACTCCTTCTGATGTTAGAAAAGATAGACAGTAGTCCAGTAATCCATATACATACTCAGTGACTTTTTTTCAGCCATACAGAAGTCCATATAAGACATGATTAATTAAAAAAAAAAATCTGTACCAAGGGTCCTCGATTATGAACTTTATATACTTGCCTCACTCTGATGTTACTTCAGCTGTAGATTATTGCATATTTGACATAATAGACATGTTTCTGGCAAATTAGTGCTTGATCATGAACGTTCTATACATACAAATTGACTCCTGATTATACGTCAACCATTGAATATTGCATATTTGATCCAATGAACGTATTTCTGGCCCAAGAGTACTCGATCTTGAACTTTTTATACATTATCATTGACTCCTTTCGATGTTACTTCACCCATACAGAAGTCCATATTAGACCTACTGAACATATTTCTGGCAAATTAGACCTCGATCATTGACTTCACCCATACAGAAGTCCATATTACACCTACTATTTTTTTCTGTCCAAACAGTCCTCAATCATGAACTTTCTGTACATTCTAATAGCCTCACTCTGATGCTTCATAAGACAGACAGTAGTTCATATTTGATCTAAAGAACATATTTCTGGCCGAAGAGCACTTGATCTTGAACTTTCTATACATCCTCATTCACTCCTTCTGATTTTTTTCTCAGCCATACAAAAGTTCTTGTTAGAACTTCTTAATTTTTTTTTGTCCCAAGAGCTCTCGATCATGAATTTTGTATACTTACCCTTTGCCTCTTTCTGATGTTGCTTCAGCCATACATGAGCCCATGACTGACCTACAGAACATATCTCTGGCAAATTAGTTCTGGCTCATGAACTTTTTTTTTACATACTCATTGACTTCTTCTGATGATACATCAGCCATAGAGTAATGCATATTTGACTCATTTAACATATTTCTGAACTGAGTACTCGATATTGAACTTTCTGTACTGACTCATTGACTGATGTTACATCAGACAGACAGTAGTTCATATTTGACCTACATACTTCTTGATCAAGAGAATTCGATCTTGAACTTTCTATACATATTCAGTGACTCTTTCTGTTTTTATTTAAGCCATACTGAAGTCCATATTAAACCTACTTCATTCTTTTTTTGTCCCAAGAGTCCTCGATCATGAATTTTCTAAACATACTCTTTGCCTCACTCTGATGTTACTTCAGTACTCTTTGGCCAAAAATATGTTGCTGATGTAACATCAGAAGGCATCAAATATTATGATTTGAAAATTCCTGATTAAGGTCTCTTTTGCCAGAAATATGTTCAGTAGGTCAGTGTTGGACTATAGTCTGTCTGATGTAACATCTGATGGTGTCTATGAGAGTGTATAGTAAGTTTATGTTTAGGGACTCTTTGGCCAGAAGTATTTTCAGTTGTTCAAAAATGGACTACCGTCTGTCTGATGTAACATTAGAAGGAGTCAATAAGTGTGTATAGAAATGTAAAGACTGAGTACTCTTTGGCCAGAAATATGTTCACTAGGTCAAACATGTAACATGTTATTATGTAAGCTGATGTAACATTATTGTAACAACATAACTCTTTGGCCAGAAGTATGTTCATTACGTCACATTTCGACTATTGAACAGCTGACATATCATCAGACGGAGTCAATGAGTATCTATAGAATGTTCTTTATCGAGGACTCTTGGTCCAGAAATATGTTCAGTAGGTCCAATATCGGCTATTGTCTAGCTTAAGTACCATCAGAAGTAGTCAATAAGTATGTATAAAAAAAGTTCAAGATAAAGAATTCAGGATAGAAGAATGTTCATTAGGTCAAGATTGACCACTGTATTGCTGATTTAACATCAGAAGGCGTCAAATGAGTATGATTTGAAAGTTCATGTTCAGGGACTCTTTGGCCAGAAATATTTTCCGTTGTTCAAATATAGACTTCTGAATAGCTGGTGTAACACCAGAAAGAGGCAAAGAGTATATATAGAATTTTCAAAATCGAGTACTTTTTGGCCAGAAATATGTTCAGTTGGTCAAATATGGGCTTCTGTAAGGCAGGTATAACAACAAAAGGAATCAATGAGTATGTTTTGAAAGCTCATGATCGAGTACTCTTTGGCCAGAAATATGTTCATTATGTCACATATGCACTACTGTATATCTGACATATCATCAGAAGGAGTCAATATGTCAGTATGTTCAGGGTCTCTTTGGCCAGAAAGGTGTTCTGTTGGTCTAATAAGGACTTCTGTATGGCCAATATAACATCAAAAGGAGTCAATTGTTCCAGATAGTTCAAGATAGTTCAAGATAGAGTACACTTGGCCAGAAATATGTTCACTTGGTCAAATGTGGACTACGATATGGCTGACTTATCACCAGAAGGAGTTAATGAGTATGCATAGAAAGTTCATGATAAATGACATTTGGGCCAGAGATATGTTCAGTGGGTTAAACATTAGACTTCTGTATGGCTGACATAAGATCAGAAAGAGGCAATGAGTAGAAATAGAAAGTACGAGATTGAGTTTTCTTATTTTTTTATTTCTTATTTCTCATTCTTTATGTGTTCAGGAGATCAATTCTTAGGCTCATTCTTTGAATGTTCATGATCAGCTTTTGCCAGAAATATGTTCAGTAGGTCAAATATGACTGAAGAAACATCAGACGGAATCAATGAATATGTATAAACAGTTCATGAGCGCTTACTCTTGAGTCAGAAATATGTTCAGTCGGTCGAATACGGACTTCTGTCTGGCTAATGTGACATCAGAAGTAGTCAATGAGTATTTTTAGAAAATTCAAGTTTGAGTACTCTTGGGCCAGAAATATATTCATTATGTCAAGTTTGAACTACTGTCTGTCTGATGTAACATTAGAAGGAGTCAATGAGTCTGTAATGAAAGTTCATGATCAAGGTATCTTGGGTCAGAAAAATGTTCAGTAGGTTATATATGGACTTCTATATGGCTTCTATATAAAAAAAAGTTCAATATCCTGTATGGTCAGAAATTTGTTCTGTCGGTCAAATGTGGACTACTGTCTGGCTGATCCAACATCAGATGGAGTCAATGAGTATGTATAGAAAGTTCACGATTGAGGACTAATTTGCCAGTAATATGTCCATTAGGTCAAATATGCAATACTCTATGGCTGACGTATTATAAGAAGCAGTCAATGTGTATGTACAAAACGTTCATGATTGAGGACTAATATTCCAGAAACATGTTCAGTAGGACATACATGGGCTCATGTTTGACTGAAGTAACATCAAAGTGAGTCAGTGATTGTATATAGAAAGTTCATGACTGAGGACTAATTTGCCAGAAATATGTTCATTAGTTCTAATGTGGACTTCTATATGGGTGAAGTAACATCCTAAGGAGTGCATAGGAATGTATAAAAAGTTCAGATTCGAGTAAGGTTGGGCCAGAAATATATCCATTAGGTGAAATATCCAATACTCTACGGCTGATGTATCATCAGGAGTCCGTGTGTATGTATGAAAAGTTCATGATCGAGGATTAATTTTCCAGAAATATGTTCAGAAGGTCAAACATGAGCTTCATGTATGGCTGAAGTAGCATCAGAGTGAGGATATGAATATGTATAGAAAGTTCATGTTCAAGGGTCTTTGGATAGAAAAAAAATGTAAGTAGGTCTAATTACTGTTCTTCTGATGTAACATCAAAATGAGTCAATGAATATGTACAGAAAATTCAAGATCGAGTACTCGTGACAGAAATATGTTCATTATGTCAGATATTGGACTACTGTCGGTCTGATCGAACATCAGATATGAATAGAAAGTTCATGACTGAGAACTAATTTGTCAGAAACATGTTCAGTAGGTCAAATATGGACTACTTTAGGGCTGACATATCATCAGAAGAAGTAACATCAGATCTATACATATGTCAAATATAGACTACTGTCTGTCTAATCTAACATCAGATGTAGTCAGTGAGTATGTATAAAAAGTTAATGAACAAGGACTAATTTTCCAGACATATGTTCAGAAGGTCAAACATGGGCTCATGTTTGGCTGAAGTAACATCATAATGAGGCAATGAGTATGTATAGATATTTCATGATCAAGGACTCTTGGGACCGGACAAAATGAAGTAGGTCTAATACAGACTACTGTTCTTGTGATGTAACATCAGAAGGAGTCAATGAATATGTATGAAATGTTTGAGAGCAAGTACACTTGGGCCAGAAATATGTTCATGTCAAATTTAGAGTACTGTCTGTCTTATGTACCATCAGAAGCTGTCAATAGGTCTGTATAGAAAGTTGATGATCTAGGAAACTTGGGTCAGAAATATGTTCAGTAGTTCAAATGTGGACATGTTGCTGATGTGACATCAGGAGTCAATGAGTATATAAAAAAGTCCAATATCATAGTGCTGCTCGGTTAGAAATATGTTCTGTTGGTCAAATATCTACTACTGTCTGGCTGACATATCGTCTGGAGTCATTAGTAATGTATAAAAAAGTTCTAGCTCGAGTACTCTCTGGCCGGAAATATGTTCAGTAAGTCTAATACGGACGACTGTCTGGATGATCTAACATCAGATGGAGTCAAATAGGATGTATAGAAAGTTCAAGATTGAGGGACTAATTTGCCAGAAATATATTCATTAGTCAAATATGCAATACTTTATGGCTGAGGTATCATCAGGAAGAGTCAATAGAAACTGTATAAAAAGTTCATGATCGAATACTCTTTGGCCAGAAATATGATCAGAATGTCAAACATGGGCTCATGTATGGCTGAAGTATCAATCAGAGCGAGGCATCGGAGTATCTATAGAACTTAATGATTGAGGACTAATTTGCCAGAAATATGTTCAGTAGTTATAATACTGGACTGTATGGGTGAAATAACATCAGGAAGGAGGTAATCATAATGTATAGAAAGTTCGAGATCAAGTACACTTTGACCAGAAATATGTTCGGTAGGTCAAATACGGACTTCTGTATAGCTGGTGTAATATCAGAAAGCGTCAATGAGTATATATAAAGAGTTCTATATCGAGTACTCTTTGGCCAGAAATATGTTCAGTAGGTCACATATAACATTACTCTTTGGCTGAAGAAACATCAGACTGAGGCATGTATATAATGTTCATGATCAAGGACTATTGGGACAGTCAATGAGTATGTATAGAAAGTTGAAGATCGAGTACTCTTGGGTCAGAAATATGTTCATTAGGTCAAATATGGACTATTGTCTGTCTGATGTAACATCAGAAGGAGTCATTGAGTAATATATAAAAACGTCAATATCGAATACACTTTGGCCAGAAATATGACCAGTCGGCCAGATATGTATTTCTGGCTTATCTTCCATCAGAAAGGAGTCATTGAGTCTGTACAGAAATTTCATCATCGAGGACTAATTAGCCAGAAATTTGTTCAGTAGGTCAACAATTGGTTGACATATGGCTGAAGTAACATCAGAATGAGTCAATGAGTCTGTATAGAAAGTTCAGTATCGAGTACTCACGGCTCAGGAATATGTTCAGTGGGTCAAATATACACTTCTATATGGCTGATGTGAAATAAGAAGGTGTCAGTAAGTATATATAAAAAAGTTCAAATTCTAATACTCTTTGGCCAAGAATATGTACAAATAGCTAAAATATGCAATACTCTATGGCTGATTTTATCATTAGAAGGAGTCAATGAGTTTGTATAAAAAGTTCATGATTGAGGACTAATTTGTCAGAAATATGTTCAGTATTTTGTATACAAAATTGACGATCGAGGAGTCTTGGCACCAACAAAAAATAAGTAGGTCTAACATGGACTTCTGTATGGCTGAAAAACAAAAATCAGAAGGAGTCAATGAATATGTATAGAAAGATCAAGTTCAAGAGCTTTTGGGCCATACATATGTTCTTTAGATCAAATATGGACTACTGTCTGTCTTATGTAACATTAGATGGAGTCAATGAGTATGTATAGAAAGTTCATGATCGAGGGCTTATTGGCCAGGAATATGTCCATTGGGTCCAATATGCAATACTCTGTTACTGATGTATCATCAGAAGGACTCTATGAGTTTTTTATAAAAAGTTCATCATCGAGGACTAATTTGCCAGAAATTTGTTTAGTTGGTCAAAATGGGTTCATATATGGCTGAAGTAAGATCAGAGTGTTATCATGTATATGTATAGAAAGTTCAAGATTGAGTACTCTTTGGCCTGACATATGTTCAGTAGGTCTAATGTTGACTTTTGTATGGGAGAAATAACATCAGAAGGATTGTATAGAAGTAACGTATAAAAAAAAGTTCAAGATCGATTAATCTTTGGCCAGATATATATCCATTAGTTCAAATATGCAATACTCTATGGCTGAAGTAACATCAGAGTGAGGCAATGAGTATGTATAGAAAGTATATAAACGAGTACACTTGGGTAAGAAATATGTTCGGTAGGTCAAATACGGACTTCTGTATAGCTGGTGTAATATCAGAAAGCGTCAATGAGTATATATAAAGAGTTCTATATCGAGTACTCTTTGGCCAGAAATATGTTCAGTAGGTCACATATAACATTACTCTTTGGCTGAAGAAACATCAGACTGAGGCATGTATATAAAGTTCATGATCAAGGACTATTGGGACAGTCAATGAGTATGTATAGAAAGTTGAAGATCGAGTACTCTTGGGTCAGAAATATGTTCATTAGGTCAAATATGGACTATTGTCTGTCTGATGTAACATCAGAAGGAGTCATTGAGTAATATATAAAAACGTCAATATCGAATACACTTTGGCCAGAAATATGACCAGTCGGCCAGATATGTATTTCTGGCTTATCTTCCATCAGAAAGGAGTCATTGAGTCTGTACAGAAATTTCATCATCGAGGACTAATTAGCCAGAAATTTGTTCAGTAGGTCAACAATTGGTTGACATATGGCTGAAGTAACATCAGAATGAGTCAATGAGTCTGTATAGAAAGTTCAGTATCGAGTACTCACGGCTCAGGAATATGTTCAGTGGGTCAAATATACACTTCTATATGGCTGATGTGAAATAAGAAGGTGTCAGTAAGTATATATAAAAAAGTTCAAATTCTAATACTCTTTGGCCAAGAATATGTACAAATAGCTAAAATATGCAATACTCTATGGCTGATTTTATCATTAGAAGGAGTCAATGAGTTTGTATAAAAAGTTCATGATTGAGGACTAATTTGTCAGAAATATGTTCAGTATTTTGTATACAAAATTGACGATCGAGGAGTCTTGGCACCAACAAAAAATAAGTAGGTCTAACATGGACTTCTGTATGGCTGAAAAACAAAAATCAGAAGGAGTCAATGAATATGTATAGAAAGATCAAGTTCAAGAGCTTTTGGGCCATACATATGTTCTTTAGATCAAATATGGACTACTGTCTGTCTTATGTAACATTAGATGGAGTCAATGAGTATGTATAGAAAGTTCATGATCGAGGGCTTATTGGCCAGGAATATGTCCGTTGGGTCCAATATGCAATACTCTGTTACTGATGTATCATCAGAAGGACTCTGTGGGTTTATATAAAAAGTTCATCATCGAGGACTAATTTGCCAGAAATTTGTTTAGTTGGTCAAAATGGGTTCATATATGGCTGAAGTAAGATCAGAGTGTTATCATGTATATGTATAGAAAGTTCCAGATTGAGTTCTCTTTGGCCTGAAATATGTTCAGTAGGTCTAATGTTGACTTTTGTATGGGAGAAATAACATCAGAAGGATTGTATAGAAGTAACGTATAAAAAAAAGTTCAAGATCGATTAATCTTTGGCCAGAGATATATCCATTAGTTCAAATATGCAATACTCTATGGCTGAAGTAACATCAGAGTGAGGCAATGAGTATGTATAGAAAGTATATAAACGAGTACACTTGGGTAAGAAATATGTTCGGTAGGTCAAATACGGACTTCTGTATAGCTGGTGTAATATCAGAAAGCGTCAATGAGTATATATAAAGAGTTCTATATCGAGTACTCTTTGGCCAGAAATATGTTCAGTAGGTCACATATAACATTACTCTTTGGCTGAAGAAACATCAGACTGAGGCATGTATATAATGTTCATGATCAAGGACTATTGGGACAGTCAATGAGTATGTATAGAAAGTTGAAGATCGAGTACTCTTGGGTCAGAAATATGTTCATTAGGTCAAATATGGACTATTGTCTGTCTGATGTAACATCAGAAGGAGTCATTGAGTAATATATAAAAACGTCAATATCGAATACACTTTGGCCAGAAATATGACCAGTCGGCCAGATATGTATTTCTGGCTTATCTTCCATCAGAAAGGAGTCATTGAGTCTGTACAGAAATTTCATCATCGAGGACTAATTAGCCAGAAATTTGTTCAGTAGGTCAACAATTGGTTGACATATGGCTGAAGTAACATCAGAATGAGTCAATGAGTCTGTATAGAAAGTTCAGTATCGAGTACTCACGGCTCAGGAATATGTTCAGTGGGTCAAATATACACTTCTGTATGGCTGATGTGAAATAAGAAGGTGTCAGTAAGTATATATAAAAAAGTTCAAATTCTAATACTCTTTGGCCAAGAATATGTACAAATAGGTAAAATATGCAATACTCTATGGCTGATTTTATCATTAGAAGGAGTCAATGAGTTTGTATAAAAAGTTCATGATTGAGGACTAATTTGTCAGAAATATGTTCAGTATTTTGTATACAAAATTGACGATCGAGGAGTCTTGGCACCAACAAAAAATAAGTAGGTCTAACATGGACTTCTGTATGACTGAAAAACAAAAATCAGAAGGAGTCAATGAATATGTATAGAAAGATCAAGTTCAAGAGCTTTTGGGCCATACATATGTTCTTTAGATCAAATATGGACTACTGTCTGTCTTATGTAACATTAGATGGAGTCAATGAGTATGTATAGAAAGTTCATGATCGAGGGCTTATTGGCCAGGAATATGTCCGTTGGGTCCAATATGCAATACTCTGTGGCTGATGTATCATCAGAAGGACTCTATGAGTTTATATAAAAAGTTCATCATCGAGGACTAATTTGCCAGAAATTTGTTTAGTTGGTCAAAATAGGTTCATATATGGCTGAAGTACGATCAGAGTGTTATCATTTATTTGTATAGAAAGTTCAAGATTGAGCACTCTTTGGCCTGAAATATGTTCAGTAGGTCTAATGTTGACTTTTGTATGGGAGAAATAACATCAGAAGGATTGTATAGAAGTAACGTATAAAAAAAAGTTCAAGATCGATTAATCTTTGGCCAGAGATATATCCATTAGTTCAAATATGCAATACTCTATGGCTGAAGTAACATCAGAGTGAGGCAATGAGTATGTATAGAAAGTATATAAACGAGTACACTTGGGTAAGAAATATGTTCGGTAGGTCAAATACGGACTTCTGTATAGCTGGTGTAATATCAGAAAGCGTCAATGAGTATATATAAAGAGTTCTATATCGAGTACTCTTTGGCCAGAAATATGTTCAGTAGGTCACATATAACATTACTCTTTGGCTGAAGAAACATCAGACTGAGGCATGTATATAATGTTCATGATCAAGGACTATTGGGACAGTCAATGAGTATGTATAGAAAGTTGAAGATCGAGTACTCTTGGGTCAGAAATATGTTCATTAGGTCAAATATGGACTATTGTCTGTCTGATGTAACATCAGAAGGAGTCATTGAGTAATATATAAAAACGTCAATATCGAATACACTTTGGCCAGAAATATGACCAGTCGGCCAGATATGTATTTCTGGCTTATCTTCCATCAGAAAGGAGTCATTGAGTCTGTACAGAAATTTCATCATCGAGGACTAATTAGCCAGAAATTTGTTCAGTAGGTCAACAATTGGTTGACATATGGCTGAAGTAACATCAGAATGAGTCAATGAGTCTGTATAGAAAGTTCAGTATCGAGTACTCACGGCTCAGGAATATGTTCAGTGGGTCAAATATACACTTCTGTATGGCTGATGTGAAATAAGGTGTCAGTAAGTATATATAAAAAAGTTCAAATTCTAATACTCTTTGGCCAAGAATATGTACAAATAGGTAAAATATGCAATACTCTATGGCTGATTTTATCATTAGAAGGAGTCAATGAGTTTGTATAAAAAGTTCATGATTGAGGACTAATTTGTCAGAAATATGTTCAGTATTTTGTATACAAAATTGACGATCGAGGAGTCTTGGCACCAACAAAAAATAAGTAGGTCTAACATGGACTTCTGTATGACTGAAAAACAAAAATCAGAAGGAGTCAATGAATATGTATAGAAAGATCAAGTTCAAGAGCTTTTGGGCCATACATATGTTCTTTAGATCAAATATGGACTACTGTCTGTCTTATGTAACATTAGATGGAGTCAATGAGTATGTATAGAAAGTTCATGATCGAGGGCTTATTGGCCAGGAATATGTCCGTTGGGTCCAATATGCAATACTCTGTGGCTGATGTATCATCAGAAGGACTCTATGAGTTTATATAAAAAGTTCATCATCGAGGACTAATTTGCCAGAAATTTGTTTAGTTGGTCAAAATAGGTTCATATATGGCTGAAGTACGATCAGAGTGTTATCATTTATTTGTATAGAAAGTTCAAGATTGAGCACTCTTTGGCCTGAAATATGTTCAGTAGGTCTAATGTTGACTTTTGTATGGGAGAAATAACATCAGAAGGATTGTATAGAAGTAACGTATAAAAAAAAGTTCAAGATCGATTAATCTTTGGCCAGAGATATATCCATTAGTTCAAATATGCAATACTCTATGGCTGAAGTAACATCAGAGTGAGGCAATGAGTATGTATAGAAAGTATATAAACGAGTACACTTGGGTAAGAAATATGTTCGGTAGGTCAAATACGGACTTCTGTATAGCTGGTGTAATATCAGAAAGCGTCAATGAGTATATATAAAGAGTTCTATATCGAGTACTCTTTGGCCAGAAATATGTTCAGTAGGTCACATATAACATTACTCTTTGGCTGAAGAAACATCAGACTGAGGCATGTATATAATGTTCATGATCAAGGACTATTGGGACAGTCAATGAGTATGTATAGAAAGTTGAAGATCGAGTACTCTTGGGTCAGAAATATGTTCATTAGGTCAAATATGGACTATTGTCTGTCTGATGTAACATCAGAAGGAGTCATTGAGTAATATATAAAAACGTCAATATCGAATACACTTTGGCCAGAAATATGACCAGTCGGCCAGATATGTATTTCTGGCTTATCTTCCATCAGAAAGGAGTCATTGAGTCTGTACAGAAATTTCATCATCGAGGACTAATTAGCCAGAAATTTGTTCAGTAGGTCAACAATTGGTTGACATATGGCTGAAGTAACATCAGAATGAGTCAATGAGTCTGTATAGAAAGTTCAGTATCGAGTACTCACGGCTCAGGAATATGTTCAGTGGGTCAAATATACACTTCTGTATGGCTGATGTGAAATAAGGTGTCAGTAAGTATATATAAAAAAGTTCAAATTCTAATACTCTTTGGCCAAGAATATGTACAAATAGGTAAAATATGCAATACTCTATGGCTGATTTTATCATTAGAAGGAGTCAATGAGTTTGTATAAAAAGTTCATGATTGAGGACTAATTTGTCAGAAATATGTTCAGTATTTTGTATACAAAATTGACGATCGAGGAGTCTTGGCACCAACAAAAAATAAGTAGGTCTAACATGGACTTCTGTATGACTGAAAAACAAAAATCAGAAGGAGTCAATGAATATGTATAGAAAGATCAAGTTCAAGAGCTTTTGGGCCATACATATGTTCTTTAGATCAAATATGGACTACTGTCTGTCTTATGTAACATTAGATGGAGTCAATGAGTATGTATAGAAAGTTCATGATCGAGGGCTTATTGGCCAGGAATATGTCCGTTGGGTCCAATATGCAATACTCTGTGGCTGATGTATCATCAGAAGGACTCTATGAGTTTATATAAAAAGTTCATCATCGAGGACTAATTTGCCAGAAATTTGTTTAGTTGGTCAAAATAGGTTCATATATGGCTGAAGTACGATCAGAGTGTTATCATTTATTTGTATAGAAAGTTCAAGATTGAGCACTCTTTGGCCTGAAATATGTTCAGTAGGTCTAATGTTGACTTTTGTATGGGAGAAATAACATCAGAAGGATTGTATAGAAGTAACGTATAAAAAAAAGTTCAAGATCGATTAATCTTTGGCCAGAGATATATCCATTAGTTCAAATATGCAATACTCTATGGCTGAAGTAACATCAGAGTGAGGCAATGAGTATGTATAGAAAGTATATAAACGAGTACACTTGGGTAAGAAATATGTTCGGTAGGTCAAATACGGACTTCTGTATAGCTGGTGTAATATCAGAAAGCGTCAATGAGTATATATAAAGAGTTCTATATCGAGTACTCTTTGGCCAGAAATATGTTCAGTAGGTCACATATAACATTACTCTTTGGCTGAAGAAACATCAGACTGAGGCATGTATATAATGTTCATGATCAAGGACTATTGGGACAGTCAATGAGTATGTATAGAAAGTTGAAGATCGAGTACTCTTGGGTCAGAAATATGTTCATTAGGTCAAATATGGACTATTGTCTGTCTGATGTAACATCAGAAGGAGTCATTGAGTAATATATAAAAACGTCAATATCGAATACACTTTGGCCAGAAATATGACCAGTCGGCCAGATATGTATTTCTGGCTTATCTTCCATCAGAAAGGAGTCATTGAGTCTGTACAGAAATTTCATCATCGAGGACTAATTAGCCAGAAATTTGTTCAGTAGGTCAACAATTGGTTGACATATGGCTGAAGTAACATCAGAATGAGTCAATGAGTCTGTATAGAAAGTTCAGTGTCGAGTACTCACGGCTCAGTAATATGTTCAGTGGGTCAAATATACACTTCTGTATCGCTGATGTGAAATAAAGGTGTCAGTAAGTATATATAAAAAAGTTCAAATTCTAATACTCTTTGGCCAAGAATATGTACAAATAGGTAAAGTATGCAATACTCTATGGCTGATTTTATCATTAGAAAGAGTCAATGAGTTTGTATAAAAAGTTCATGATTGAGGACTAATTTGTCAGAAATATGTTCAGTATTTTGTATACAAAATTGACGATCGAGGAGTCTTGGCACCAACAAAAAATAAGTAGGTCTAATATGGACTTCTGTATGACTGAAAAATAAAAATCAGAAGGAGTCAATGAATTTCAAGTTCAAAAGCTTTTGGGCCATACATATGTTCTTTAGATCAAATATGGACTACTGTCTGTCTTATGTAACATTAGATGTAGTCAATGAGTATGTATAGAAAGTTCATGATCGAGGGCTTATTGGCCAGGAATATGTCCGTTGGGTCCAATATGCAATACTCTGTGGCGTATGTATCATCAGAAGGACTCTATGAGTTTATATAAAAAGTTCATCATCGATGACTAATTTGCCAGAAATTTGTTTAGTTGGTCAAAATGGGTTCATATATGGCAATTACTATTCAGTACTTGCTGCACTGCACTGCATCCAAGAACGAACTCTTTCCTTTGTGCATTGAAGAGAAAACAAATCACATATGCTGTTGCTCTGCAATAAATACAAGAACTAATTGTTTTAATGTATTTAATAATAAACTCATTACATTGCGCATAGATTTAACGTTTATACATTTCCTGTTGTATTGCAATAAATACAATAACTGAATCATTTCCTTTGTCTATTGTGGAGAGAACATAGTGCTAATGCATTGCATATAAGTTCTAACTTATTCCGAAGTGCAATAAAGAGGTAATACATATGTGCCTTTGCAAAGCAATACATAAAAAGAGTATACGCTATGCACTGTTTCATTACATTGTATACAAGAACTAACTTATTATGTTGTGCATAGAATAATGTTACGGCAATGCAATGCACGTTGTGTTATATCTCACTGTATTACGGGTGAGTTCTTTCATCGCAACACGACGTATCATGTGTTATCTCTTCAATGCATGAGGAGTAAGTTAGCTTTTGTACATAATGAGGGCATAATTTACATGTTTGCAATGCATGTCATGTTATATTAATTTCTTCTATGCACAGCGTAATAAGTTAATTGTTGTATGCAATGCACTGAAACAGTTCTTGAGGATTGCAATGCAACAGCATGTGATTTGTTTTCTCTTCAATGCACATTTGAAAAGAGCCCGTTCTAGCATGCAATGCAGTTGCAAAAAACACCTGTCGTGTTATCGCTTCACTGCAAAACTGAATAAGTTACTGCAATGCAACGCCCATTTTATGTGTTATCTCTTCAGTGCACAACGGATGAGTTAGTTCCTTCATCGCAACACCACATATGTTAAGTGTTATATCTTTAATGCTTAAGGAGTAAGTTAGTTCTTGTATACAATGCAAGGACACAGTGTAGCACATCATGATATTAATTTATTCTATGCACAGCTTAACACGTTAACTATTGTATACAATGCAATGAAAAATATAGTTCTTGCCTTTATTGCAATCCATTGCAGTGAATGTTATCTCCGTTGCATAACGGATGAGTTAGTTCATTCATCGCAACACATGAGTAATGAGTTAATTTCCTTGCATTGGATGCTCCTTAAGCATTAAAAAGTAGAGCATACACATACTGGTGTTGCGATGAATGAAGTAACTCATCCGTAATGCATTAAAGAGATAACACATAATATGTTCAGTGCATAGCATTGAAGTAACTTAATCCATTGTGCAGTGCAGAGATGACACGTAACATGTGCAATGCATTGCATTGCAGTAACGTAATCCGTTGTGCAGTGAAGACAGTTGCTTGTTTCACTGCACTGCATACAAGAACGATCACTTTCCTTTGTGCATTGAAGAGAAAACAAATCACATATGCTGTTGCATTGCAATTAATACAATAACTAAATAATTTCGTTTTTGCATTGAAGAGATAATATAATGTGTCTTTTTATTTCATTAATCTTATAACTTATAACTTATAACTTATTTCGCTGTGCATTAAAGAGGTAATACATATGTGACGTTAAATCTTAATCCATAAAGAATTAATTTGCAGCAATGCAATGTACAGATATTATGTGTTATCTCTTCAGCGCATAACGGATGTTGTGTTAAATCTTTAATGCTCAAGGAATAAGTTAGTTCTTGTATACAATGCAAGGACACAGTGCATAACTTACAAGTTGTAATGCAATAGCACATCATGATATATTATTTTCTTCTATGCACAGCTAAATGCGATAACTATTGTATATACAATGCAACGAAAAATTTAGTCCTTGTATTTATTGCAATGCAACACCATGTGATTTGTTTTCTCTTCAATTCACAGTGTTTGATTTATTATGAAATGCAGTGCTACTAGCACCTGCCATGTGTTATCTGTGCAATGCAATGCACATATTATGTGTGTTATCACTTCAGTGCATAACCGCTGAGTTTGTTTACTCATTGCAACACCACGTGTTTTGTGTTATCTCTTCAATGCATAAGAAAATTGTTAGTTGTTTGTATACAATGCAAGGAAACAGTGCATAACTTATATATTAGTTCTAGTAGGCAGTGCTATGCAACAGCATATATGTTATGTTAATTTTTTCCATGCACAAGTTATTTATTTATTATTTAATTTATTTATTTATAAGTTATTATTTATTTATTTTATACAATGAAGCGGTTAGTTTTATTTTGAATGCAATGCAGTACAACAAGCACCTATGTTATTTCCGATGCATAACGGATAAGTTAGTTCAATCATCGCAACACCACTTGTTATGTGTTATCTCTTCAAATCTTGAGGAATAAGTTAGTTTCCTTGCATTGGATCTTAAGCATTAAAGAGTAGTGCATACACATAACAACTGGCGTTGCGATGAATGAACTAACTCATCCGTAATGCATTAAAGACATAACACATAATATGTGCAGTGCATAGCATTGAAGTAACTTCATTCATTGTGTAGTGCAGAGATAACTCATAACATGTGCAATGCATTGCAGTAACTTAATCCGTTGTGCAGTGAAGAGAAAACAAATGTACTGTTGCATTGCAATGAATACAAGAACTAAATAATTTCGTTTATGCATTGAAGAGATAATATAATGTGTCTTTTTATTTCATTAATCCTTAATCCATTATGCGGTGAAGAGATAACACATAACATATATTCCTGTTGTATTGCATTCAAAATCCTAGCTAACTTATAAACTTATTTCGCTGTGCATTAAAGAGGTAATATGTGATGTTAAATCGCAATGAATAAAAGAATGCATCAAGCCATTGCTTTGAGCATTGAGTAGAAAACACATAAGATATATCCCTTTGCATTGCATTGCATTGCATTAGGTAGCGCAAAAGTTCTGTTGCATTCGAAAGCATACAACAAGTAACTCATAAACATTGCATTGTATACAAGAACTAAACTATTCCGTTGTGAAGTGAAGAGAAAACACATAACATACGTGCTGTTGCATTGCAATAAATACAATGACTCATACAATACATACTCATACAATACAATGATCTCGTTTCGTCTGTGCATTAAAGAGAGAACATAGTGCTATTACATTGCATATATCATCCAACTTATTCCGTTGTGCAAAATAAAGAGGTAATATATCTGTGCCGTTGCAATGCAAAGCATAAAAAGAGTATATAGAAGCTATGCGCTGTTTCATTACATTGTGATTTGTTTTCTCTTCAAAACACAAAGAGTTCGATTTATTATGCAACGTAACAACTGGTGTTGCGATGAATGAACTAACTCATCCGTAATGCATTGAAGAGATAACACTTAATATGTGCTGTGCATAGCATTGAAGTAACAATCCATTGTGTAGGTCAGAGATAACACATAACATGTGCAATGCATTGCATTGCATTAACTTAATCCGTTGTACAGTGAAGAGATAACATGACATTGGTTGTTTCACTGCATTGCATACAAGAACGAACAGTTTCCTTTGTGCATTGTAGCGAAAACAAATCACATATGCTATTGCATTGCAAGAAATACAAGAACATTATGTTATATTATTTTCTTCTATGCACAGCCTAATAAGATAACTATCGAATGCAATGCACTGAAACATTTTATGAAATTAACATAACATATGTGCTTTTGCATTGCAACAAGTTATGCACTTATTATGTAGAAAAACTAACTTATTCCTCATGCATTGAAGAGATAACACATAACAATTGGTGTTGCGATGAATGAACTAACTCATCCGTTATCCTTTAAAGAGATAACACATAATATGTGCTGTGCATTGCATTAACAATCCGATGTGCAGTGCAGAGATAACACATAACATGTGCAGGCCATTGACGTAACTTTATCCGTTATGCAGTGAAGAGATAACATGACATGTGCCTTTGTGCATTTTGTGCTCTTTCCTTTGCGCATTGAAGAGAAAACAAACCGTTTCATTGCATTGCATACAATAAATAACTTATTACCTTGTGCATAGAAGAAATTAATATAACATATGTGCTGTTGCATTGCAATGCCTACAAGAACTATATTGTAAGTTTATGCACTGTTTCCTTGCAATTATATACAAAAACTAACTTATTCCTTATGAATTGTAAAGACAACACATTACACGTGGTGTTGCAATAAATGAACTAACTCATCCGTTATGCACTGAAGAGATACTTAATATGTGTACATTGCATTGCAGCATTTTAATCCGTTATGGAGTGAAGAGATAAGCACATGGTAGGTGCTTGTATCAATCGAAGGCTTTCCTTTGTGCACTGAAGAGAAAAAAAAACACATATGGTGTTGCATTGCAATAAATACAAGAACTAAATGTTTCATTGCATTGTATACTGCTTATTACGCTGTGCAAGTAAGAAATTAATATAACATTGTGCTGTTGCATTACAACATGTAAGTTTATGCACTGTTTCCTGGCCTTGTATAAAAGAACTAACTTATTCCTTAAGTATTAAAGAGGTATAACACGTAACACATGTGGTGTCATCCGTTATGCATTGAGATATAACATAACATGTGGATTGCATTGCAGTAAATTAATCTTCTATGCCCAAAGTAATACATTGTATACAATGTAATAAAACAGCGCATAGCTTATATATACTCGTTTTATGTTTTGCATTGCAACGGCACAGATATGTTACCTCTTTATTTTGCACAACGGAATAAGTTGGTTCTTATATGCAATGTAATAGCACTATGTTCTCTCTTTAATGCACAGACGAAATGAGTTAGTCATGGTATTTATTGCAATGCAACAGCACATATGTTATGTGTTTTCTCTTCACTGCACAACGGAATACTTTAGTTCTTCTTAAAACAATGCAAGGTTTATGTTACTTCGTAAATGCTTTCGAACCAATGTCATGTTATCTCTTCACTGTACAACGGATTAAGTTAATGCAATGCAATGCATTGCACATGTTATGTGTTATCTCTGACCTACACAATGGATTGTTACTTCAATGCTATGCACTGCACATATTAAGTGTTATTTCTTTAATGCATTACGGATGAGTTAGTTCATTCATCGCAACACCAGTTGTTATGTGTATGCACTACTCTTTAATGTTTAAGGGATAACTTAGATCCAATGCAAGGAAACTAACTTATACCTCATGTTTTGAAGAGATAACACATAACAAGTGGTGTTGCGATGAATGAACTAACTCATCAGTCATGCATCGGAGATAACATGACAGGTGCTTGTTGCACTGCATTGCATTCAAAATAAAATAACTAATCGCTTCTTTGTATTGCATACTATAAATAACTTATTACCTTGTGCATGGAAGAAATTAACATAACATATATGCTGTTGCATTGCAATGACTACAAGAACTAATATGTAAGTTATGCACTGTTTCCTTGCATTGTATACAAAAACTAACTTATTCCTTATGCATTGAAGAGATAACAAATGGCAGGTGCTAGTAGCACTACATTGCATAATAAATCGAACTCTTTGTGTTTTGAAGAGAAAACAAATCACAATGTAATGAAAGCGCATAGCTTCTATATACTCTTTTTATGCTTTGCATTGCAACGGCACAGATATGTGACCTTTATTTTGCACAACGGAATAAGTTGGATGATATATGCAATGTAATAGCACTATGTTCTCTCTTTAATGCACAGACGAAATGAGATAGTCATTATTGCAATGCATAGTCATTATTGCAATTATTGCAATGCAACAGCACGTATGTTATGTGTTTTCTCTTCACTTCACAACGGAATAGTTTAGTTCTTGTATACAATGCAATATTTATGAGTTACTTGTTGTATGCTTTCGAATGCAACAGAACTTTTGCGCTACCTAATGCAATGCAATGCAAAGGGACATATCTTATGTGTTTTCTACTCAATGCTCAAAGCAATGAACATGCCTTGATGCATTCTTTTATGCATTGCGATTTAACATCACATATTACCTCTTTAATGCACAGCGAAATAAGTTTATAAGTTAGCTAGGATTTTGAATGCAATACAACTGGAATATGTTTTATCTCTTCACCGCATAATGGATTAAGGATTAATGAAATAAAAAGACACATTATATTATCTCTTCAATGCATAAACGAAATTATTTAGTTATTGTATTTATTGCAATGCAACAGGACATGTATTACTTTTTTCAATGCACAACGTAATAAGTTAATTATTGCAGTAAGTTCTTGTATTTTTTGCAATGCAACAGCATATGTGATTTGTTTTCTCTTCAATACACAAAGGAAAGTGTTCGTTCTTGTATGCAATGCAGTGAAACAAGCAACTGTCATGTTATCTCTTCACTGCACAACGGATTAAGTTACTGCAATGCATTGCACATGTTATGAGTTATCTCTGCACTACACAATGGATGAAGTTACTTCAATGCTATGCACTGTACATATTGTTTGTTATGTCTTTAATGCATTACGGATGAGTTAGTTCATTCATCGCAACGCCAGTTGTTATGTGTATGCACTACTCTTTAACGCTTAAGGAAAAACTTAGATCCAATAAGTTAGTTAACTTATTCCTCATGTTTTGAAGAGATAACACATAACAAGTGGTGTTGCGATGATTGAACTAACTTATCCGTCATGCATCGGAAATAACATGACAGGTGCTTATTGCACTGCATTGCATTCAAAATAAAAGAACTAACCGCTTCATTGTATTGCATACAATAAATAAACTTATTACCTTGTGCATAGAAAAAATTAACATAACATATATGCTGTTGCATTGCACTACCTACTAGAACTAATATATAAGTTATGCACTGTTTCCTTGAATTTTATACAAACAACTAACAATTTTCTTATGCATTGAAGAGATAACACAAAAACACGTGGTGTTGCAATGAGTAAACAAACTCAGCGGTTATGCACTGAAGTGATAACACACATAATATGTGCATTGCATTGCAGAGATAATACATGGCAGGTGCTAGTAGCACTGCATTTCATAATAAATCAAACACTGTGAATTGAAGAGAAAACAAATCACATGGTGTTGCATTGCAATAAATACAAGGACTAAATTTTTCATTGCATTGTATACAATAGTTATCGCATTTAGCTGTGCATAGAAGAAATTAATATATCATGATGTGCTATTGCATTACAACTTGTAAGTTATGCGCTGTGTCCTTGCATTGTATACAAGAACTAACTTATTCCTTGAGCATTAAAGATTTAACACAACATCCGTTATACGCTGAAGAGATAACACATAATATCTGTACATTGCATTGCTGCAAATTAATCCTTTATGGATTACGATTTAATGTCACATATGTATTACCTCTTTAATGCACAGCGAAATAAGTTTATAAGTTAGTTAGGATTTTGAATGCAATGCAACAGGACTATATGTTATGTGTTATCTCTTCACCGCATAATGGATTAAGGATTAATGAAATAAAAAGACACATTATGTTTTATCTCATCAATGCACAACGTAATAAGTTAATTATTGCAGTTAGTTCTTGTATTTATTGCAATGCAACAGCATATGTGATTTGTTTTCTCTTCAATGCACAAACGAAAGTGTTCGTTCTTTTATGCAATGCAGTGAAACAAGCAACTGTCATGTTATCTCTTCACTGCACAACGGATTAAGTTACTGCAATGCACATGTTATGTGTTATCTCTGCACTACATAATGGTTAAGTTACTTCAATGCTATGGACTTGCACATATTATGTGTTATCTCTTTAATGCATTGCGGATGAGTTAGTTCATTCATCGCAACACCAGTTGTTATGTGTATGCACCACTCTTTAATGCTTAAGAAGAACTTAGATCTTGTGTACGATGCAGGGAAACTAACTTATTCCTCATTTTTGAAGAGATAACACATCCGTTATGCATCCAAGATAACATGACAAGTGTTCAGTGCAAAAACATGCATGTTGCACTTGCGTTGAATTCAAAATCGAACTCTTTCCTTTGTGCACTGAAGAGAAAACAAATCACATATGCTGTTGCATTGCAATAAATACAAGAACTAACCGTTTATTGTATTGCACACAATAAATAATAATATAACATGATGTGCTGTGACATTACAACATGTAAGTTATGCACTGTGTCCTTGCATTGTATTCAAGAACTAACTTATTCCTTGAGCATTAAAGATATAACACAACATCCGTTACGCACTGAAGAGATGACACATAATATCTGTACATTGCATTGCTGCAATGCAAATGCTTGTAGCGAAATTGTATATATTGAAGAGAAAACAAATCACAAATGGTGTTGCATTGCAATAAATACAAGACCTAAATGTTTCATTGCATTGTATACAATAGTTAACTTATTATGCTGTTCATGGAACAAATGAATATAAAACTGTGCTGTTGCATTACAACATGTAATTTTATGCACTGTTTGCTTGCCTTGTATAAAAGAACTAACTTATTCTTTAAGCATTAAAGAGGTATAACACATAACATATATGGTGTCATCCGATATGCATTGAGATATAATACAACATGTGGATTGCATTGCAGTAAATTATTCTTCTATGCACAAAGTAATACATTGTATACAATGTAATGAAACAGCGCATAGCTTATATGTACACTTTTTTTGCTTTGCATTGCAAAGGTACATTTATGTTACCTCTTTATTTTACACAACGGAATAAGTTGGATCTTATATGCAATGTAATAGCACTATGTTCTCTCTTTAATCCACAGACGAAATGAATTAGTCATTGTATTTATTGCAATGCAACAACAGCACGTATGTTATGTGTTCTCTCTTCACTGCACAACGGAATACTTTAGTTCTTGTATACAATGCAAGGTTTATATGTTACTTCTTGTATGCTTTCGAATGCAACAGAACTTTTGCGCTACTTAATGTAATGTAATGCAATGCAAAGGGACATATCTTATGTGTTTTCTATTCAATGCTCAAAGCAATGAACAAGCCTTGATGCATTCTTTTATGCATTGCGATTTAACATCACATATGTATTATCTCTTTAATGCACAGCGAAATAAGTTTATAAGTTAGCTAGGATTTTGAATGCAATGCAACAGGAATATATGTTATGTGATATCTTTTCACCGCATAATGGATTAAGATTAATGAAATAAAAAGACACATTATATTATCTCTTCAATGCAAAAACGAAATTATTTAGTTATTGTATTAATTGCAATGCAACAGCATATGTGATTTGTTTTCTCTTCAATGCACAAAGGAAAGTGTTCGTTCTTGTATGCAGTGCAGTGAAACAAGCAACTGTCTTCACTGCACAACGGATTACGTTACTGCAATGCAATGCATTGCGCATGTTACGTGTCATCTCTGCACTGCACAATGGATTAAGTTACTTCAATGCTATGCACTGAACATATTATGTGTTATCTCTTTAATGCATTACGATGAGTTACTTCATTCATCGCAACACCACTATGTGTATGCTCCACTCTTTAATGCTTAAGGAGCATCCAATGCAAGGAAATTAACTCATTACTCATGTGTTGCGATGAATGAACTAACTCATTCGTTATGCAACGGAGATAACATACACTGCAATGCATTGCAATAAAGGCAAGAACTATATTTATCATTGCATTATGTACAATAGTTAACGTATTAAGCTGTGCATAGAATAAATTAATATAACATGATGTGCTATTGCATTAAAAACATGTAAGTTATGCACTGTGTCCTTGCATTGTATACAAGAACTAACTTACTCCTTGAGCATTAAAGATATAACAAATTACATATTTGGTGTTGCGATGAATGAACTAACTCATCCGTTGTGCACTGAAGAGATAACACATAAAATGGGCGTTGCATTGCAGTAACTTATTCAGTTTTGCAGTGAAGTGATAACACGACAGGTTTTTTTTGCAACTTCATTGCATGCTAGAACGGGCTCTTTTCAAACAAATCACATGCTGTTGCATTGCAATCCTCAAGAACTGTTTCAGTGAATTGCATACAACAATTAACGCTGTGCATAGAAGAAATTAACATAACATGACATACATTGCAAACATGTAAGTTATGCCCTCATTATGTACAAAAGCTAACTTACTGCTCATGCATTGAAGAGATAACACATGATAAGTCGTGTTGCGATGAAAGAACTCACCCGTAAAGCAGTGAGATATAACACAACGTGCATTGCATTGCCGTAACATTATTCTATGCACAACATAATAAGTTAGTTCTTGTATACAATGTAATGAAACAGAGCATAGCGTATACTCTTTTTATGCATTGATTTGCAACGGCACATATGTATTACCTCTTTATTGCACTTCGGAATAAGTTAGATCTTATATGCAATGCATTAGCACTATGTTCTCTCCACAATAGACAAAGGAAATGATTCAGTTATTGTATTTATTGCAAGACAACAGGAAATGTATAAATTTTAAATCTATGCGTAATGTAATGAGTTTATTATTAAATACATTAAAACAAATAGTTCTTGTATTTATTGCAGAGCAACAGCATATGTGATTTGTTTTCTCTTCAATGCACAAAGGAAAGAGTTTGTTCTTGGATGCAGTGCAGCAAGTACTGAATAGTAATTGCCATATATGAACCCATTTTGACGAACTAAACATATTTCTGGCAAATTAGTCCTCGATGATGATCTTTTTTATATAAACCCACAGAGTCCTTCTGATGATACATCAGTAACAGAGTATTGCATACTGGACCCAACGGACATATTCCTGGCCAATAAGCCCTCGATCATGAACTTTCTATACATACTCATTAACTCCATCTAATGTTACATAAGACAGAGAGTAGTCCATATTTGATCTAAAGGACATATGTACCTCCCAAAAGCTCTTAAACTTGATCATTCTATACATATTCATTGACTCCTTCTGATTTTTGTTTTTCAGCCATACAGAAGTCCATGTTAGACCTACTTATTTTTTGTTGGTGCCAAGGCTCATCGATCGTCAATTTTGTAAACAAAATACTGAACATATTTCTGACAAATTAGTCCTCAATCATCAACTTTTTATACAAACTCATTGACTCCTTCTAAAGATAAAATCAGCCATAGAGTATTGCATATTTTACCTATTTGTACATATTCTTGGCCAAAGAGTATTAGAATTTGAACTTTTTTATACATACTTACTGACACCTTCTTATTTCACATCAGACTTATAGAAGTGTATATTTGACGCACTGAACATATTCCTGAGCCGTGAGTACTCGATACTGAACTTTCTATACAGACTCATTGACTCATTCTGATGTTACTTCAGCCATATGTCAACTAATTGTTGACCTACTGAACAAATTTCTGGCTAATTTGTCCTCGATGATGAAATTTCTGTACAGACTCAATGTCTCCTTTCTGATGGAAGATAAGCCAGAAATACATATCTGGCCGACTGGTCATATTTCTGGCCAAAGTGTATTCAATATTGACGTTTTTATATATTACTCAATGACTTCTTCTGATGGTACATCAGACAGACAATAGTCTATATTTGACCTAATGAACATATTTCTGACCCAAGAGTACTCGATCTTCAACTTTCTATACATACTCATTGACTGTCCCAATAATCCTTGATCATGAACTTTATATACATGCCTCAGTCTGATGTTTCTTCAGCCAAAGAGTATTGTTATATGTGACCTACTGAACATATTTATGGCCAAAGAGTACTCGATATATAACTCTTTATATATACTCATTGACGCTTTCTGATATTACACCAGCTATACAGAAGTCCGTATTTGACCTTCCGAACATATTTCTTACCCAAGTGTACTCGTTTATATACTTTCTATACATACTCATTGCCTCACTCTGATGTTACTTCAGCCATAGAGTATTGCATATTTGAACTAATGGATATATCTCTGGCCAAAGATTAATCGATCTTGAACTTTTTTTTATACGCTACTTGTATACAATCCTTCTGATGTTATTTCTCCCATACAAAAGTCAACATTAGACCTACTGAACATATGTCAGGCCAAAGAGTACTCAATCTTGAACTTTCTATACATATACATGATAACACTCTGATCTTACTTCAGCCATATATGAACCCATTTTGACCAACTAAACAAATTTCTGGCAAATTAGTCCTCGATGATGAACTTTTTATATAAACTCATAGAGTCCTTCTGATGATACATCAGTAACAGAGTATTGCATATTGGACCCAACGGACATATTCCTGGCCAATAAGCCCTCGATCATGAACTTTCTATACATACTCATTGACTCCATCTAATGTTACATAAGACAGACAGTAGTCCATATTTGATCTAAAGAACATATGTATGGCCCAAAAGCTCTTGAACTTGATCTTTCTATACATATTCATTGACTCCTTCTGATTTTTGTTTTTCAGCCATACAGAAGTCCATGTTAGACCTACTTATTTTTTGTTGGTGCCAAGACTCCTCGATCGTCAATTTTGTATACAAAATACTGAACATATTTCTGACAAATTAGTCCTCAATCATCAACTTTTTATACAAACTCATTGACTCCTTCTAAAGATAAAATCAGCCATAGAGTATTGCATATTTTACCTATTTGTACATATTCTTGGCCAAAGAGTATTAGAATTTGAACTTTTTTATATATACTTACTGACACCTTCTTATTTCACATCAGCCATATAGAAGTGTATATTTGACCCACTGAACATATTCCTGAGCCGTGAGTACTCGATACTGAACTTTCTATACAGACTCATTGACTCATTCTGATGTTACTTCAGCCATATGTCAACCAATTGTTGACCTACTGAACAAATTTCTGGCTAATTAGTCCTCGATGATGAAATTTCTGTACAGACTCAATGACTCCTTTCTGATGGAAGATAAGCCAGAAATACATATCTGGCCGACTGGTCATATTTCTGGCCAAAGTGTATTCGATATTGACGTTTTTATATATTACTCAATGACTCCTTCTGATGGTACATCAGACAGACAATAGTCCATATTTGACCTAATGAACATATTTCTGACCCAAGAGTACTCGATCTTCAACTTTCTATACATACTCATTGACTGTCCCAATAGTCCTTGATCATGAACTTTATATACATGCCTCAGTCTGATGTTTCTTCAGCCAAAGAGTATTGTTATATGTGACCTACTGAACATATTTCTGGCCAAAGAGTACTCGATATAGAACTCTTTATATATACTCATTGACGCTTTCTGATATTACACCAGCTATACAGAAGTCCGTATTTGACCTACCGAACATATTTCTTACCCAAGTGTACTCGTTTATATACTTTCTATACATACTCATTGCCTCACTCTGATGTTACTTCAGCCATAGAGTATTGCATATTTGAACTAATGGATATATATCTGGCCAAAGATTAATCGATCTTGAACTTTTTTTATACGTTACTTCTATACAATCCTTCTGATGTTATTTCTCCCATACAAAAGTCAACATTAGACCTACTGAACATATTTCAGGCCAAAGAGTACTCAATCTTGAACTTTCTATACATATACATGATAACACTCTGATCTTACTTCAGCCATATATGAACCCATTTTGACCAACTAAACAAATTTCTGGCAAATTAGTCCTCGATGATGAACTTTTTATATAAACTCATAGAGTCCTTCTGATGATACATCAGTAACAGAGTATTGCATACTGGACCCAACGGACATATTCCTGGCCAATAAGCCCTCGATCATGAACTTTCTATACATACTCATTGACTCCATCTAATGTTACATAAGACAGACAGTAGTCCATATTTGATCTAAAGAACATATGTATGGCCCAAAAGCTCTTGAACTTGATCTTTCTATACATATTCATTGACTCCTTCTGATTTTTGTTTTTCAGCCATACAGAAGTCCATGTTAGACCTACTTATTTTTTGTTGGTGCCAAGACTCCTCGATCGTCAATTTTGTATACAAAATACTGAACATATTTCTGACAAATTAGTCCTCAATCATCAACTTTTTATACAAACTCATTGACTCCTTCTAAAGATAAAATCAGCCATAGAGTATTGCATATTTTAGCTATTTGTACATATTCTTGGCCAAAGAGTATTAGAATTTGAACTTTTTTATATATACTTACTGACACCTTCTTATTTCACATCAGCCATATAGAAGTGTATATTTGACCCACTGAACATATTCCTGAGCCGTGAGTACTCGATACTGAACTTTCTATACAGACTCATTGACTCATTCTGATGTTACTTCAGCCATATGTCAACCAATTGTTGACCTACTGAACAAATTTCTGGCTAATTAGTCCTCGATGATGAAATTTCTGTACAGACTCAATGACTCCTTTCTGATGGAAGATAAGCCAGAAATACATATCTGGCCGACTGGTCATATTTCTGGCCAAAGTGTATTCGATATTGACGTTTTTATATATTACTCAATGACTCCTTCTGATGGTACATCAGACAGACAATAGTCCATATTTGACCTAATGAACATATTTCTGACCCAAGAGTACTCGATCTTCAACTTTCTATACATACTCATTGACTGTCCCAATAGTCCTTGATCATGAACTTTATATACATGCCTCAGTCTGATGTTTCTTCAGCCAAAGAGTATTGTTATATGTGACCTACTGAACATATTTCTGGCCAAAGAGTACTCGATATAGAACTCTTTATATATACTCATTGACGCTTTCTGATATTACACCAGCTATACAGAAGTCCGTATTTGACCTACCGAACATATTTCTTACCCAAGTGTACTCGTTTATATACTTTCTATACATACTCATTGCCTCACTCTGATGTTACTTCAGCCATAGAGTATTGCATATTTGAACTAATGGATATATATCTGGCCAAAGATTAATCGATCTTGAACTTTTTTTATACGTTACTTCTATACAATCCTTCTGATGTTATTTCTCCCATACAAAAGTCAACATTAGACCTACTGAACATATTTCAGGCCAAAGAGTACTCAATCTTGAACTTTCTATACATATACATGATAACACTCTGATCTTACTTCAGCCATATATGAACCCATTTTGACCAACTAAACAAATTTCTGGCAAATTAGTCCTCGATGATGAACTTTTTATATAAACTCATAGAGTCCTTCTGATGATACATCAGTAACAGAGTATTGCATATTGGACCCAACGGACATATTCCTGGCCAATAAGCCCTCGATCATGAACTTTCTATACATACTCATTGACTCCATCTAATGTTACATAAGACAGACAGTAGTCCATATTTGATCTAAAGAACATATGTACTGGCCCAAAAGCTCTTGAACTTGATCTTTCTATACATATTCATTGACTCCTTCTGATTTTTGTTTTTCAGCCATACAGAAGTCCATGTTAGACCTACTTATTTTTTGTTGGTGCCAAGACTCCTCGATCGTCAATTTTGTATACAAAATACTGAACATATTTCTGACAAATTAGTCCTCAATCATCAACTTTTTATACAAACTCATTGACTCCTTCTAAAGATAAAATCAGCCATAGAGTATTGCATATTTTACCTATTTGTACATATTCTTGGCCAAAGAGTATTAGAATTTGAACTTTTTTATATATACTTACTGACACCTTCTTATTTCACATCAGCCATATAGAAGTGTATATTTGACCCACTGAACATATTCCTGAGCCGTGAGTACTCGATACTGAACTTTCTATACAGACTCATTGACTCATTCTGATGTTACTTCAGCCATATGTCAACCAATTGTTGACCTACTGAACAAATTTCTGGCTAATTAGTCCTCGATGATGAAATTTCTGTACAGACTCAATGTCTCCTTTCTGATGGAAGATAAGCCAGAAATACATATCTGGCCGACTGGTCATATTTCTGGCCAAAGTGTATTCGATATTGACGTTTTTATATATTACTCAATGACTCCTTCTGATGGTACATCAGACAGACAATAGTCCATATTTGACCTAATGAACATATTTCTGACCCAAGAGTACTCGATCTTCAACTTTCTATACATACTCATTGACTGTCCCAATAGTCCTTGATCATGAACTTTATATACATGCCTCAGTCTGATGTTTCTTCAGCCAAAGAGTATTGTTATATGTGACCTACTGAACATATTTCTGGCCAAAGAGTACTCGATATAGAACTCTTTATATATACTCATTGACGCTTTCTGATATTACACCAGCTATACAGAAGTCCGTATTTGACCTTCCGAACATATTTCTTACCCAAGTGTACTCATTTATATACTTTCTATACATACTCATTGCATCACTCTGATGTTACTTCAGCCATAGAGTATTGCATATTTGAACTAATGGATATATATCTGGCCAAAGATTAATCGATCTTGAACCTTTGTTTATACGTTACTTCTATACAATCCTTCTGATGTTATTTCTCCCATACAAAAGTCAACATTAGACATACTGAACATATTTCAGGCCAAAGAGTACTCAATCTTGAACTTTCTATACATATACATGATAACACTCTGATCTTACTTCAGCCATATATGAACCCATTTTGACCAACTAAACAAATTTCTGGCAAATTAGTCCTCGATGATGAACTTTTTATATAAACTCATAGAGTCCTTCTGATGATACATCAGTAACAGAGTATTGCATATTGGACCCAACGGACATATTCCTGGCCAATAAGCCCTCGATCATGAACTTTCTATACATACTCATTGACTCCATCTAATGTTACATAAGACAGACAGTAGTCCATATTTGATCTAAAGAACATATGTACTGGCCCAAAAGCTCTTGAACTTGATCTTTCTATACATATTCATTGACTCCTTCTGATTTTTGTTTTTCAGCCATACAGAAGTCCATGTTAGACCTACTTATTTTTTGTTGGTGCCAAGACTCCTCGATCGTCAATTTTGTATACAAAATACTGAACATATTTCTGACAAATTAGTCCTCAATCATCAACTTTTTATACAAACTCATTGACTCCTTCTAAAGATAAAATCAGCCATAGAGTATTGCATATTTTAGCTATTTGTACATATTCTTGGCCAAAGAGTATTAGAATTTGAACTTTTTTATATATACTTACTGACACCTTCTTATTTCACATCAGCCATATAGAAGTGTATATTTGACCCACTGAACATATTCCTGAGCCGTGAGTACTCGATACTGAACTTTCTATACAGACTCATTGACTCATTCTGATGTTACTTCAGCCATATGTCAACCAATTGTTGACCTACTGAACAAATTTCTGGCTAATTAGTCCTCGATGATGAAATTTCTGTACAGACTCAATGTCTCCTTTCTGATGGAAGATAAGCCAGAAATACATATCTGGCCGACTGGTCATATTTCTGGCCAAAGTGTATTCGATATTGACGTTTTTATATATTACTCAATGACTCCTTCTGATGGTACATCAGACAGACAATAGTCCATATTTGACCTAATGAACATATTTCTGACCCAAGAGTACTCGATCTTCAACTTTCTATACATACTCATTGACTGTCCCAATAGTCCTTGATCATGAACTTTATATACATGCCTCAGTCTGATGTTTCTTCAGCCAAAGAGTATTGTTATATGTGACCTACTGAACATATTTCTGGCCAAAGAGTACTCGATATATAACTCTTTATATATACTCATTGACGCTTTCTGATATTACACCAGCTATACAGAAGTCCGTATTTGACCTTCCGAACATATTTCTTACCCAAGTGTACTCGTTTATATACTTTCTATACATACTCATTGCATCACTCTGATGTTACTTCAGCCATAGAGTATTGCATATTTGAACTAATGGATATATATCTGGCCAAAGATTAATCGATCTTGAACTTTTTTTATACGTTACTTCTATACAATCCTTCTGATGTTATTTCTCCCATACAAAAGTCAACATTAGACATACTGAACATATTTCAGGCCAAAGAGTACTCAATCTTGAACTTTCTATACATATACATGATAACACTCTGATCTTACTTCAGCCATATATGAACCCATTTTGACCAACTAAACAAATTTCTGGCAAATTAGTCCTCGATGATGATCTTTTTATATAAACCCATAGAGTCCTTCTGATGATACATCAGTAACAGAGTATTGCATACTGGACCCAACGGACATATTCCTGGCCAATAAGCCCTCGATCATGAACTTTCTATACATACTCATTAACTCCATCTAATGTTACATAAGACAGAGAGTAGTCCATATTTGATCTAAAGAACATATGTACGGCCCAAAAGCTCTTGAACTTGATCTTTCTATACATATTCATTGACTCCTTCTGATTTTTGTTTTTCAGCCATACAGAAGTCCATGTTAGACCTACTTATTTTTTGTTGGTGCCAAGGCTCATCGATCGTCAATTTTGTATACAAAATACTGAACATATTTCTGACAAATTAGTCCTCAATCATCAACTTTTTATACAAACTCATTGACTCCTTCTAAAGATAAAATCAGCCATAGAGTATTGCATATTTTACCTATTTGTACATATTCTTGGCCAAAGAGTATTAGAATTTGAACTTTTTTATACATACTTACTGACACCTTCTTATTTCACATCAGCCTTATAGAAGTGTATATTTGACCCACTGAACATATTCCTGAGCCGTGAGTACTCGATACTGAACTTTCTATACAGACTCATTGACTCATTCTGATGTTACTTCAGCCATATGTCAACCAATTGTTGACCTACTGAACAAATTTCTGGCTAATTAGTCCTCGATGATGAAATTTCTGTACAGACTCAATGTCTCCTTTCTGATGGAAGATAAGCCAGAAATACATATCTGGCCGACTGGTCATATTTCTGGCCAAAGTGTATTCGATATTGACGTTTTTATATATTACTCAATGACTCCTTCTGATGGTACATCAGACAGACAATAGTCCATATTTGACCTAATGAACATATTTCTGACCCAAGAGTACTCGATCTTCAACTTTCTATACATACTCATTGACTGTCCCAATAGTCCTTGATCATGAACTTTATATACATGCCTCAGTCTGATGTTTCTTCAGCCAAAGAGTATTGTTATATGTGACCTACTGAACATATTTCTGGCCAAAGAGTACTCGATATATAACTCTTTATATATACTCATTGACGCTTTCTGATATTACACCAGCTATACAGAAGTCCGTATTTGACCTTCCGAACATATTTCTTACCCAAGTGTACTCGTTTATATACTTTCTATACATACTCATTGCATCACTCTGATGTTACTTCAGCCATAGAGTATTGCATATTTGAACTAATGGATATATATCTGGCCAAAGATTAATCGATCTTGAACTTTTTTTTATACGTTACTTCTATACAATCCTTCTGATGTTATTTCTCCCATACAAAAGTCAACATTAGACATACTGAACATATTTCAGGCCAAAGAGTACTCAATCTTGAACTTTCTATACATATACATGATAACACTCTGATCTTACTTCAGCCATATATGAACCCATTTTGACCAACTAAACAAATTTCTGGCAAATTAGTCCTCGATGATGATCTTTTTATAAAAAACTCATAGAGTCCTTCTGATGATACATCAGTAACAGAGTATTGCATACTGGACCCAACGGACATATTCCTGGCCAATAAGCCCTCGATCATGAACTTTCTATACATACTCATTAACTCCATCTAATGTTACATAAGACAGACAGTAGTCCATATTTGATCTAAAGAACATATGTACCTCCCAAAAGCTCTTGAACTTGATCTTTCTATACATATTCATTGACTCCTTCTGATTTTTGTTTTTCAGCCATACAGAAGTCCATGTTAGACCTACTTATTTTTTGTTGGTGCCAAGGCTCATCGATCGTCAATTTTGTATACAAAATACTGAACATATTTCTGACAAATTAGTCCTCAATCATCAACTTTTTATACAAACTCATTGACTCCTTCTAAAGATAAAATCAGCCATAGAGTATTGCATATTTTACCTATTTGTACATATTCTTGGCCAAAGAGTGTTAGAATTTGAACTTTTTTATACATACTTACTGACACCTTCTTATTTCACATCAGCCTTATAGAAGTGTATATTTGACCCACTGAACATATTCCTGAGCCGTGAGTACTCGATACTGAACTTTCTATACAGACTCATTGACTCATTCTGATGTTACTTCAGCCATATGTCAACCAATTGTTGACCTACTGAACAAATTTCTGGCTAATTAGTCCTCGATGATGAAATTTCTATACAGACTCAATGTCTCCTTTCTGATGGAAGATAAGCCAGAAATACATATCTGGCCGACTGGTCATATTTCTGGCCAAAGTGTATTCGATATTGACGTTTTTATATATTAATCAATGACTCCTTCTGATGGTACATCAGACAGACAATAGTCCATATTTAACCTAATGAACGTATTTCTGACCCAAGAGTACTCGATCTTCAACTTTCTATACATACTCATTGACTGTCCCAATAGTCCTTGATCATGAACATTATATACATGCCTCAGTCTGATGTTTCTTCAGCCAAAGAGTAATGTTATATGTGACCTACTGAACATATTTCTGGCCAAAGAGTACTCGATATAGAACTCTTTATATATACTCATTGACGCTTTCTGATATTACACCAGCTATACAGAAGTCCGTATTTGACCTACCGAACATATTTCTTACCCAAGTGTACTCGTTTATATACTTTCTATACATACTCATTGCCTCACTCTGATGTTACTTCAGCCATAGAGTATTGCATATTTGAACTAATGGATATATATCTGGCCAAAGATTAATCGATCTTGAACTTTTTTTATACGTTACTTCTATACAATCCTTCTGATGTTATTTCTCCCATACAAAAGTCAACATTAGACCTACTGAACATATTTCAGGCCAAAGAGTACTCAATCTTGAACTTTCTATACATATACATGATAACACTCTGATCTTACTTCAGCCATATATGAACCCATTTTGACCAACTAAACAAATTTCTGGCAAATTAGTCCTCGATGATGAACTTTTTATATAAACTCATAGAGTCCTTCTGATGATACATCAGTAACAGAGTATTGCATATTGGACCCAACGGACATATTCCTGGCCAATAAGCCCTCGATCATGAACTTTCTATACATACTCATTGACTCCATCTAATGTTACATAAGACAGACAGTAGTCCATATTTGATCTAAAGAACATATGTATGGCCCAAAAGCTCTTGAACTTGATCTTTCTATACATATTCATTGACTCCTTCTGATTTTTGTTTTTCAGCCATACAGAAGTCCATGTTAGACCTACTTATTTTTTGTTGGTGCCAAGACTCCTCGATCGTCAATTTTGTATACAAAATACTGAACATATTTCTGACAAATTAGTCCTCAATCATGAACTTTTTATACAAACTCATTGACTCCTTCTAAAGATAAAATCAGCCATAGAGTATTGCATATTTTAGCTATTTGTACATATTCTTGGCCAAAGAGTATTAGAATTTGAACTTTTTTATATATACTTACTGACACCTTCTTATTTCACATCAGCCATATAGAAGTGTATATTTGACCCACTGAACATATTCCTGAGCCGTGAGTACTCGATACTGAACTTTCTATACAGACTCATTGACTCATTCTGATGTTACTTCAGCCATATGTCAACCAATTGTTGACCTACTGAACAAATTTCTGGGTAATTAGTCCTCGATGATGAAATTTCTGTACAGACTCAATGACTCCCTTCTGATGGAAGATAAGCCAGAAATACATATCTGGCCGACTGATCATTTTTCTGGCCAAAGTGTATTCGATATTGACGTTTTTATATATTACTCAATGACTCCTTCTGATGGTACATCAGACAGACAATAGTCCATATTTGACCTAATGAACGTATTTCTGACCCAAGAGTACTCGATCTTCAACTTTCTATACATACTCATTGACTGTCCCAATAGTCCTTGATCATGAACATTATATACATGCCTCAGTCTGATGTTTCTTCAGCCAAAGAGTAATGTTATATGTGACCTACTGAACATATTTCTGGCCAAAGAGTACTCGATATAGAACTCTTTATATATACTCATTGACGCTTTCTGATATTACACCAGCTATACAGAAGTCCGTATTTGACCTACCGAACATATTTCTTACCCAAGTGTACTCGTTTATATACTTTCTATACATACTCATTGCCTCACTCTGATGTTACTTCAGCCATAGAGTATTGCATATTTGAACTAATGGATATATATCTGGCCAAAGATTAATCGATCTTGAACTTTTTTTTATACGTTACTTGTATACAATCCTTCTGATGTTATTTCTCCCATACAAAAGTCAACATTAGACCTACTGAACATATGTCAGGCCAAAGAGTACTCAATCTTGAACTTTCTATACATATACATGATAACACTCCGATCTTACTTCAGCCATATATGAACCCATTTTGACCAACTAAACAAATTTCTGGCAAATTAGTCCTCGATGATGATCTTTTTATATAAACCCATAGAGTCCTTCTGATGATACATCAGTAACAGAGTATTGCATACTGGACCCAACGGACATATTCCTGGCCAATAAGCCCTCGATCATGAACTTTCTATACATACTCATTAACTCCATCTAATGTTACATAAGACAGACAGTAGTCCATATTTGATCTAAAGAACATATGTACTGGCCCAAAAGCTCTTGAACTTGATCTTTCTATACATATTCATTGACTCCTTCTGATTTTTGTTTTTCAGTCATACAGAAGTCCATGTTAGACCTACTTATTTTTTGTTGGTGCCAAGACTCCTCGATCGTCAATTTTGTATACAAAATACTGAACATATTTTTGACAAATTAGTCCTCAATCATCAACTTTTTATACAAACTCATTGACTCCTTCTAATGATAAAATCAGCCATAGAGTATTGCATATTTTAGCTATTTGTACATATTCTTGGCCAAAGAGTATTAGAATTTGAACTTTTTTATATATACTTACTGACACCTTCTTATTTCACATCAGCCATATAGAAGTGTATATTTGACCCACTGAACATATTCCTGAGCCGTGAGTACTCGATACTGAACTTTCTATACAGACTCATTGACTCATTCTGATGTTACTTCAGCCATATGTCAACCAATTGTTGACCTACTGAACAAATTTCTGGCTAATTAGTCCTCGATGATGAAATTTCTGTACAGACTCAATGACTCCTTTCTGATGGAAGATAAGCCAGAAATACATATCTGGCCGACTGGTCATATTTCTGGCCAAAGTGTATTCGATATTGACGTTTTTATATATTACTCAATGACTCCTTCTGATGGTACATCAGACAGACAATAGTCCATATTTGACCTAATGAACATATTTCTGACCCAAGAGTACTCGATCTTCAACTTTCTATACATACTCATTGACTGTCCCAATAGTCCTTGATCATGAACTTTATATACATGCCTCAGTCTGATGTTTCTTCAGCCAAAGAGTATTGTTATATGTGACCTACTGAACATATTTCTGGCCAAAGAGTACTCGATATATAACTCTTTATATATACTCATTGACGCTTTCTGATATTACACCAGCTATACAGAAGTCCGTATTTGACCTTCCGAACATATTTCTTACCCAAGTGTACTCGTTTATATACTTTCTATACATACTCATTGCATCACTCTGATGTTACTTCAGCCATAGAGTATTGCATATTTGAACTAATGGATATATATCTGGCCAAAGATTAATCAATCTTGAACCTTTGTTTATACGTTACTTCTATACAATCCTTCTGATGTTATTTCTCCCATAAAAAAGTCAACATTAGACATACTGAACATATTTCAGGCCAAAGAGTACTCAATCTTGAACTTTCTATACATACTCATTGACTCCTTCTCATTGACTTACTTCACCCATACAGAAGTCCATTTTTGACCTGCTGAACATATTTCTGGCCAAAGAGTACTTGAATTGGACCTTTTTATATATACTTACTGACACCTTCTTATGTCGCATCAGCCATATTAGAAGTGTATATTTGACCTCATTGACTCCATCTAATGTTACTTCACCCATACAGAAGTCCATATTTGACCTAAAGAACATATTTATAGCCCAAAAGCTCTTTATCTTGAACTTTCTATACATACTCATTGACTCCTTCTAATGTTACTTCACCCATACATACCCACATTTGACCTACTGAATATTTCTTGCAAATAAGTCCTCAATACTGAACTTTCTATAGAGACTCATTGACTCCTTCTGATGTTAGAAAAGATAGACAGTAGTCCAGTAATCCATATACATACTCATTGACTTTTTTTCTGCCATACAGAAGATCATATAAGACATGATTAATTAAAAAAAAAAATCTGTACCAAGGGTCCTCGATTATGAACTTTATATACTTGCCTCACTCTGATGTTACTTCAGCTGTAGATTATTGCATATTTGACATAATAGACATGTTTCTGGCAAATTAGTGCTTGATCATGAACGTTCTATACATACAAATTGACTCCTGATTATACGTCAACCATTGAATATTGCATATTTGATCCAATGAACGTATTTCTGGCCCAAGAGTACTCGATCTTGAACTTTTTATACATTATCATTGACTCCTTTTGATGTTACTTCACCCATACAGAAGTCCATATTAGACCTACTGAACATATTTCTGGCAAATTAGACCTCGATCATTGACTTCACCCATACAGAAGTCCATATTACACCTACTAATTTTTTCTGTCCAAACAGTCCTCAATCATGAACTTTCTGTACATTCTCATAGCCTCACTCTGATGCTTCATAAGACAGACAGTAGTTCATATTTGATCTAAAGAACATATTTCTGGCCCAAGAGCACTTGATCTTGAACTTTCTATACATCCTCATTCACTCCTTCTGATTTTTTTCTCAGCCATACAGAAGGTCTTGTTAGAACTTCTTAATTTTTTTTTGTCCCAAGAGCTCTCGATCATGAATTTTGTATACTTACCCTTTGCCTCTTTCTGATGTTGCTTCAGCCATACATGAGCCCATGACTGACCTACAGAACATATCTCTGGCAAATTAGTTCTGGCTCATGAACTTTTTTTACATACTCATTGACTTCTTCTGATGATACATCAGCCATAGAGTAATGCATATTTGACTCATTTAACATATTTCTGAACTGAGTACTCGATATTGAACTTTCTGTACTGACTCATTGACTCCTTCTGATGTTACATCAGACAGACAGTACTCCATATTTGACCTACATACTTCTTGATCAAGAGAACTCGATCTTGAACTTTCTATACATATTCAGTGACTCTTTCTGTTTTTATTTAAGCCATACTGAAGTCCATATTAAACCTACTTCATTCTTTTTTTGTCCCAAGAGTCCTCGATCATGAATTTTCTAAACATACTCTTTGCCTCACTCTGATGTTACTTCAGTACTCTTTGGCCAAAAATATGTTGCTGATGTAACATCAGAAGGCATCAAATATTATGATTTGAAAATTCCTGATTAAGGTCTCTTTTGCCAGAAATATGTTCAGTAGGTCAGTGTTGGACTATAGTCTGTCTGATGTAACATCTGATGGTGTCTATGAGAGTGTATAGTAAGTTTATGTTTAGGGACTCTTTGGCCAGAAGTATTTTCAGTTGTTCAAAAATGGACTACCGTCTGTCTGATGTAACATTAGAAGGAGTCAATAAGTGTGTATAGAAATGTAAAGACTGAGTACTCTTTGGCCAGAAATATGTTCACTAGGTCAAACATGTAACATGTTATTATGTAAGCTGATGTAACATTATGTAACAACATACTCTTTGGCCAGAAGTATGTTCATTACGTCACATTTCGACTATTGAACAGCTGACATATCATCAGAAGGAGTCAATGAGTATCTATAGAATGTTCTTTATCGAGGACTCTTGGTCCAGAAATATGTTCAGTAGGTCCAATATCGGCTATTGTCTAGCTTAAGTACCATCAGAAGTAGTCAATAAGTATGTATAAAAAAAGTTCAAGATAAAGAATTCAGGATAGAAGAATGTTCATTAGGTCAATATTGACCACTGTATTGCTGATTTAACATCAGAAGGCGTCAAATGAGCATGATTTTAAAGTTCATGATCAAGGTCTCTTTTGCCAGATATATGTTCAGTAGGTCAATTTTGGACTACTGTCTGGCTGATGTAACATCTGAAAGAGTCATTAACAATGTATTTTAAGTTCATGTTCAGGGACTCTTTGGCCAGAAATATTTTCCGTTGTTCAAATATAGACTTCTGAATAGCTGGTGTAACACCAGAAAGAGGCGAAGAGTATATATAGAATTTTCAAAATCGAGTACTTTTTGGCCAGAAATATGTTCAGTTGGTCAAATATGGGCTTCTGTAAGGCAGGTATAACAACAAAAGGAATCAATGAGTATGTTTTGAAAGCTCATGATCGAGTACTCTTTGGCCAGAAATATGTTCATTACGTCACATATGCACTACTGTATATCTGACATATCATCAGAAGGAGTCAATATGTCAGTATGTTCAGGGTCTCTTTGGCCAGAAAGGTGTTCTGTTGGTCTAATAAGGACTTCTGTATGGCCAATATAACATCAAAAGGAGTCAATTGTTCCAGATAGTTCAAGATAGTTCAAGATAGAGTACACTTGGCCAGAAATATGTTCACTTGGTCAAATGTGGACTACGATATGGCTGACTTATCACCAGAAGGAGTTAATGAGTATGCATAGAAAGTTCATGATAAATGACATTTGGGCCAGAGATATGTTCAGTGGGTTAAACATTAGACTTCTGTATGGCTGACATAAGATCAGAAAGAGGCAATGAGTAGAAATAGAAAGTACGAGATTGAGTTTTCTTATTTTTTTATTTCTTATTTCTCATTCTTTATGTGTTCAGGAGATCAATTCTTAGGCTCATTCTTTGAATGTTCATGATCAGCTTTTGCCAGAAATATGTTCAGTAGGTCAAATATGACTGAAGAAACATCAGACGGAATCAATGAATATGTATAAACAGTTCATGAGCGCTTACTCTTGAGTCAGAAATATGTTCAGTCGGTCGAATACGGACTTCTGTCTGGCTAATGTGACATCAGAAGTAGTCAATGAGTGTTTTTAGAAAATTCAAGTTTGAGTACTCTTGGGCCAGAAATATATTCATTATGTCAAGTTTGAACTACTGTCTGTCTGATGTAACATTAGAAGGAGTCAATGAGTCTGTAATGAAAGTTCATGACCAAGGTATCTTGGGTCAGAAAAATGTTCAGTAGGTTATATATGGACTTCTATATGGCTTCTATATAAAAAAAAGTTCAATATCCTGTATGGTCAGAAATTTGTTCTGTCGGTCAAATGTGGACTACTGTCTGGCTGATCCAACATCAGATGGAGTCAATGAGTATGTATAGAAAGTTCACGATTGAGGACTAATTTGCCAGTAATATGTCCATTAGGTCAAATATGCAATACTCTATGGCTGACGTATCATAAGAAGCAGTCAATGTGTATGTACAAAACGTTCATGATTGAGGACTAATATTCCAGAAACATGTTCAGTAGGACATACATGGGCTCATGTATGACTGAAGTAACATCAAAGTGAGTCAGTGATTGTATATAGAAAGTTCATGACTGAGGACTAATTTGCCAGAAATATGTTCATTAGTTCTAATGTGGACTTCTATATGGGTGAAGTAACATCCTAAGGAGTGCATAGGAATGTATAAAAAGTTCAGATTCGAGTAAGGTTGGGCCAGAAATATATCCATTAGGTGAAATATCCAATACTCTACGGCTGATGTATCATCAGGAGTCCTGTGTGTATGTATGAAAAGTTCATGATCGAGGATTAATTTTCCAGAAATATGTTCAGAAGGTCAAACATGAGCTTCATGTATGGCTGAAGTAGCATCAGAGTGAGGATATGAATATGTATAGAAAGTTCATGTTCAAGGGTCTTTGGATAGAAAAAAAATGTAAGTAGGTCTAATTACTGTTCTTCTGATGTAACATCAAAATGAGTCAATGAATATGTACAGAAAATTCAAGATCGAGTACTCGTGACAGAAATATGTTCATTATGTCAGATATTGGACTACTGTCGGTCTGATCGAACATCAGATAGAGTAAATGAGTATGAATAGAAAGTTCATGACTGAGAACTAATTTGTCAGAAACATGTTCAGTAGGTCAAATATGGACTACTTTAGGGCTGACATATCATCAGAAGAAGTAACATCAGATCTATACATACATATGTCAAATATAGACTACTGTCTGTCTAATCTAACATCAGATGTAGTCAGTGAGTATGTATAAAAAGTTAATGAACAAGGACTAATTTTCCAGACATATGTTCAGAAGGTCAAACATGGGCTCATGTTTGGCTGAAGTAACATCATAATGAGGCAATGAGTATGTATAGATATTTCATGATCAAGGACTCTTGGGACCGGACAAAATGAAGTAGGTCTAATACAGACTACTGTTCTTGTGATGTAACATCAGAAGGAGTCAATGAATATGTATGAAATGTTTGAGAGCAAGTACTCTTGGGCCAGAAATATGTTCATGTCAAATTTAGAGTACTGTCTGTCTTATGTACCATCAGAAGCTGTCAATAGGTCTGTATAGAAAGTTGATGATCTAGGAAACTTGGGTCAGAAATATGTTCAGTAGTTCAAATGTGGACATGTTGCTGATGTGACATCAGGAGTCAATGAGTATATAAAAAAGTCCAATATCATATGCTGCTTGGTTAGAAATATGTTCTGTTGGTCAAATATCTACTACTGTCTGGCTGACATATCGTCAGGAGTCATTAGTAATGTATAAAAAAGTTCTAGCTCGAGTACTCTCTGGCCGGAAATATGTTCAGTAAGTCTAATACGGACGACTGTCTGGATGATCTAACATCAGATGGAGTCAAATAGGATGTATAGAAAGTTCAAGATTGAGGACTAATTTGCCAGAAATATATTCATTAGGTCAAATATGCAATACTTTATGGCTGAGGTATCATCAGAAGGAGTCAATAGAACTGTATAAAAAGTTCAAGATCGAATACTCTTTGGCCAGAAATATGATCAGAATGTCAAACATGGGCTCATGTATGGCTGAAGTAACATCAGAGCGAGGCATCGAGTATCTATAGAACTTAATGATTGAGGACTAATTTGCCAGAAATATGTTCAGTAGTTATAATACTGACTGTATGGGTGAAATAACATCAGAAGGAGGTAATCATAATGTATAGAAAGTTCGAGATCAAGTACACTTTGACCAGAAATATTTACGTTAGGTCAAATATGCAATACTCTTACAATCAGAAGTCAATTAGCATGTTTAAATAATCGAGGACTTGTTTGCCAGAAATATGTTCAGACGGTCAAACATGGGTTCACGTATGCTGAAGTAACACATACTCTTTGGCTGAAGAAACATCAGACTGAGGCATGTATATAAAGTTCATGATCAAGGACTATTGGGACAGTCAATGAGTATGTATAGAAAGTTGAAGATCGAGTACTCTTGGGTCAGAAATATGTTCATTAGGTCAAATATGGACTATTGTCTGTCTGATGTACCATCAGAAGGAGTCATTGAGTAATATATAAAAACGTCAATATCGAATACACTTTGGCCAGAAATATGACCAGTCGGCCAGATATGTATTTCTGGCTTATCTTCCATCAGAAAGGAGTCATTGAGTCTGTACAGAAATTTCATCATCGAGGACTAATTAGCCAGAAATTTGTTCAGTAGGTCAACAATTGGTTGACATATGGCTGAAGTAACATCAGAATGAGTCAATGAGTCTGTATAGAAAGTTCAGTATCGAGTACTCACGGCTCAGGAATATGTTCAGTGGGTCAAATATACACTTCTATATGGCTGATGTGAAATAAGAAGGTGTCAGTAAGTATATATAAAAAGTTCAAATTCTAATACTCTTTGGCCAAGAATATGTACATATATGTAAAATATGCAATACTCTATGGCTGATTTTATCATTAGAAGGAGTCAATGAGTTTGTATAAAAAGTTCATGATTGAGGACTAATTTGTCAGAAATATGTTCAGTATTTTGTATACAAAATTGACGATCGAGGAGTCTTGGCACCAACAAAAAATAAGTAGGTCTAACATGGACTTCTGTATGGCTGAAAAACAAAAATCAGAAGGAGTCAATGAATATGTATAGAAAGATCAAGTTCAAGAGCTTTTGGGCCATGCATATGTTCTTTAGATCAAGTATGGACTACTGTCTGTCTTATGTAACATTAGATGGAGTCAATGAGAATGTATAGAAAGTTCATGATCGAGGGCTTATTGGCCAGGAATATGTCCATTGGGTCCAATATGCAATACTCTGTTACTGATGTATCATCAGAAGGACTCTATGAGTTTTTTATAAAAAGTTCATCATCGAGGACTAATTTGCCAGAAATTTGTTTAGTTGGTCAAAATGGGTTCATATATGGCTGAAGTAAGATCAGAGTGTTATCATGTATATGTATAGAAAGTTCCAGATTGAGTTCTCTTTGGCCTGACATATGTTCAGTAGGTCTAATGTTGACTTTTGTATGGGAGAAATAACATCAGAAGGATTGTATACAAGTAGCGTATAAAAAAAAGTTCAAGATCGATTAATCTTTGGCCAGAGATATATCCATTAGTTCAAATATGCAATACTCTATGGCTGAAGTAACATCAGAGTGAGGCAATGAGTATGTATAGAAAGTATATAAACGAGTACACTTGGGTAAGAAATATGTTCGGTAGGTCAAATACGGACTTCTGTATAGCTGGTGTAATATCAGAAAGCGTCAATGAGTATATATAAAGAGTTCTATATCGAGTACTCTTTTGCCAGAAATATGTTCATTAGGTCACATATAACAATAATCTTTGGCTGAACAAACATCAGACTGAGGCATGTATATAAAGTTCATGATCAAGGACTATTGGGACAGTTAATGAGTATGTATAGAAAGTTGAAGATCGAGTACTCTTGGGTCAGAAATATGTTCATTAGGTTAAATATGGACTATTGTCTGTCTGATGTAACATCAGAAGGAGTCATTGAGTAATATATAAAAACGTCAATATCGAATACAATTTGGCCAGAAATATGATCAGTCGGCCAGATATGTATTTCTGGCTTATCTTCCATCAGAAAGGAGTCATTGAGTCTGTACAGAAATTTCATCATCGAGGACTAATTAGCCAGAAATTTGTTCAGTAGGTCAACAATTGGTTGACATATGGCTGAAGTAACATCAGAATGAGTCAATGAGTCTGTATAGAAAGTTCAGTATCGAGTACTCACGGCTCAGGAATATGTTCAGTGGGTCAAATATACACTTCTATATGGCTGATGTGAAATAAGAAGGTGTCAGTAAGTATATATAAAAAGTTCAAATTCTAATACTCTTTGGCCAAGAATATGTACAAATAGGTAAAATATGCAATACTCTATGGCTGATTTTATCTTTAGAAGGAGTCAATGAGTTTGTATAAAAAGTTGATGATTGAGGACTAATTTGTCAGAAATATATTCAGTATTTTGTATGCAAAATTGACGATCGAGGAGTCTTGGCACCAACAAAAAATAAGTAGGTCTAACATGGACTTCTGTATGGCTGAAAAACAAAAATCAGAAGGAGTCAATGAATATGTATAGAAAGATCAAGTTCAAGAGCTTTTGGGCCATACATATGTTCTTTAGATCAAGTATGGACTACTGTCTGTCTTATGTAACATTAGATGGAGTCAATGAGTATGTATAGAAAGTTCATGATCGAGGGCTTATTGGCCAGGAATATGTCCATTTGGTCCAATATGCAATACTCTGTTACTGATGTATCATCAGAAGGACTCTATGAGTTTTTTATAAAAAGTTCATCATCGAGGACTAATTTGCCAGAAATTTGTTTAGTTGGTCAAAATGGGTTCATATATGGCTGAAGTAAGATCAGAGTGTTATCATGTATATGTATAGAAAGTTCCAGATTGAGTTCTCTTTGGCCTGACATATGTTCAGTATGTCTAATGTTGACTTTTGTATGGGAGAAATAACATCAGAAGGATTGTATAGAAGTAACGTATGAAAAAAAGTTCAAGATCGATTAATCTTTGGCCAGATATATATCCATTAGTTCAAATATGCAATACTCTATGGCTGAAGTAACATCAGAGTGAGGCAATGAGTATGTATAGAAAGTATATAAACGAGTACACTTGGGTAAGAAATATGTTCGGTAGTTCACATACTGATTTCTGTATAGCTGGTGTAATATCAGAAAGCGTCAATGAGTATATATAAAGAGTTCTATATCGAGTACTCTTTTGCCAGAAATTTGTTCAGTAGGTCACATATAACAATACTCGTTGGCTGAAGAAACATCAGACTGAGGCCTGTATATAAAGTTCATGATCAAGGACTATTGGGACAGTCAATGAGTATGTATAGAAAGTTGAAGATCGAGTTCTCTTGGGTCAGAAATATGTTCATTAGGTCAAATATGGACTATTGTCTGTCTGATGTAACATCAGAAGGAGTCATTGAGTAATATATAAAAACGTCAATATCGAATACACTTTGGCCAGAAATATGACCAGTCGGCCAGATATGTATTTCTGGCTTATCTTCCATCAGAAAGGAGTCATTGAGTCTGTACAGAAATTTCATCATCGAGGACTAATTAGCCAGAAATTTGTTCAGTAGGTCAACAATTGGTTGACATATGGCTGAAGTAACATCAGAATGAGTCAATGAGTCTGTATAGAAAGTTCAGTATCGAGTACTCACGGCTCAGGAATATGTTCAGTGGGTCAAATATACACTTCTATATGGCTGATGTGAAATAAGAAGGTGTCAGTAAGTATATATAAAAAAGTTCAAATTCTAATACTCTTTGGCCAAGAATATGTACAAATAGGTAAAATATGCAATACTCTATGGCTGATTTTATCTTTAGAAGGAGTCAATGAGTTTGTATAAAAAGTTGATGATTGAGGACTAATTTGTCAGAAATATATTCAGTATGTTGTATGCAAAATTGACGATCGAGGAGTCTTGGCACCAACAAAAAATAAGTAGGTCTAACATGGATTTCTGTATGGCTGAAAAACAAAAATCAGAAGGAGTCAATGAATATGTATAGAAAGATCAAGTTCAAGAGCTTTTGGGCCATACATATGTTCTTTAGATCAAATATGGACTACTGTCTGTCTTATGTAACATTAGATGGAGTCAATGAGTATGTATAGAAAGTTCATGATCGAGGGCTTATTGGCCAGGAATATGTCCGTTGGGTCCAATATGCAATACTCTGTTACTGATGTATCATCAGAAGGACTCTATGAGTTTTTTATAAAAAGTTCATCATCGAGGACTAATTTGCCAGAAATTTGTTTAGTTGGTCAAAATGGGTTCATATATGGCTGAAGTAAGATCAGAGTGTTATCATGTATATGTATAGAAAGTTCCAGATTGAGTTCTCTTTGGCCTGAAATATGTTCAGTAGGTCTAATGTTGACTTTTGTATGGGAGAAATAACATCAGAAGGATTGTATAGAAGTAACGTATAAAAAAAAGTTCAAGATCGATTAATCTTTGGCCAGATATATATCCATTAGTTCAAATATGCAATACTCTATGGCTGAAGTAACATCAGAGTGAGGCAATGAGTATGTATAGAAAGTATATAAACGAGTACACTTGGGTAAGAAATATGTTCGGTAGGTCAAATACGGACTTCTGTATAGCTGGTGTAATATCAGAAAGCGTCAATGAGTATATATAAAGAGTTCTATATCGAGTACTCTTTTGCCAGAAATATGTTCAGTAGGTCACATATAACAATAGTCTTTGGCTGAAGAAACATCAGACTGAGGCATGTATATAAAGTTCATGATCAAGGACTATTGGGACAGTCAATGAGTATGTATAGAAAGTTGAAGATCGAGTACTCTTGGGTCAGAAATATGTTCATTAGGTCAAATATGGACTATTGTCTGTCTGATGTCACATCAGAAGGAGTCATTGAGTAACATATAAAAACGTCAATATCGAATACACTTTGGCCAGAAATATGATCAGTCGGCCAGATATGTATTTCTGGCTTATCTTCCATCAGAAAGGAGTCATTGAGTCTGTACAGAAATTTCATCATCGAGGACTAATTAGCCAGAAATTTGTTCAGTAGGTCAACAATTGGTTGACATATGGCTGAAGTAACATCAGAATGAGTCAATGAGTCTGTATAGAAAGTTCAGTATCGAGTACTCACGGCTCAGGAATATGTTCAGTGGGTCAAATATACACTTCTATATGGCTGATGTGAAATAAGAAGGTGTCAGTAAGTATATATAAAAAGTTCAAATTCTAATACTCTTTGGCCAAGAATATGTACAAATAGGTAAAATATGCAATACTCTATGGCTGATTTTATCTTTAGAAGGAGTCAATGAGTTTGTATAAAAAGTTGATGATTGAGGACTAATTTGTCAGAAATATATTCAGTATTTTGTATGCAAAATTGACGATCGAGGAGTCTTGGCACCAACAAAAAATAAGTAGGTCTAACATGGACTTCTGTATGGCTGAAAAACAAAAATCAGAAGGAGTCAATGAATATGTATAGAAAGATCAAGTTCAAGAGCTTTTGGGCCATACATATGTTCTTTAGATCAAGTATGGACTACTGTCTGTCTTATGTAACATTAGATGGAGTCAATGAGTATGTATAGAAAGTTCATGATCGAGGGCTTATTGGCCAGGAATATGTCCATTGGGTCCAATATGCAATACTCTGTTACTGATGTATCATCAGAAGGACTCTATGAGTTTTTTATAAAAAGTTCATCATCGAGGACTAATTTGCCAGAAATTTGTTTAGTTGGTCAAAATGGGTTCATATATGGCTGAAGTAAGATCAGAGTGTTATCATGTATATGTATAGAAAGTTCCAGATTGAGTTCTCTTTGGCCTGACATATGTTCAGTATGTCTAATGTTGACTTTTGTATGGGAGAAATAACATCAGAAGGATTGTATAGAAGTAACGTATGAAAAAAAGTTCAAGATCGATTAATCTTTGGCCAGATATATATCCATTAGTTCAAATATGCAATACTCTATGGCTGAAGTAACATCAGAGTGAGGCAATGAGTATGTATAGAAAGTATATAAACGAGTACACTTGGGTAAGAAATATGTTCGGTAGTTCAAATACTGACTTCTGTATAGCTGGTGTAATATCAGAAAGCGTCAATGAGTATATATAAAGAGTTCTATATCGAGTACTCTTTTGCCAGAAATTTGTTCAGTAGGTCACATATAACAATACTCGTTGGCTGAAGAAACATCAGACTGAGGCCTGTATATAAAGTTCATGATCAAGGACTATTGGGACAGTCAATGAGTATGTATAGAAAGTTGAAGATCGAGTTCTCTTGGGTCAGAAATATGTTCATTAGGTCAAATATGGACTATTGTCTGTCTGATGTAACATCAGAAGGAGTCATTGAGTAATATATAAAAACGTCAATATCGAATACACTTTGGCCAGAAATATGATCAGTCGGCCAGATATGTATTTCTGGCTTATCTTCCATCAGAAAGGAGTCATTGAGTCTGTACAGAAATTTCATCATCGAGGACTAATTAGCCAGAAATTTGTTCAGTAGGTCAACAATTGGTTGACATATGGCTGAAGTAACATCAGAATGAGTCAATGAGTCTTTATAGAAAGTTCAGTATCGAGTACTCACGGCTCAGGAATATGTTCAGTGGGTCAAATATACACTTCTATATGGCTGATGTGAAATAAGAAGGTGTCAGTAAGTATATATAAAAAGTTCAAATTCTAATACTCTTTGGCCAAGAATATGTACAAATAGGTAAAATATGCAATACTCTATGGCTGATTTTATCTTTAGAAGGAGTCAATGAGTTTGTATAAAAAGTTGATGATTGAGGACTAATTTGTCAGAAATATATTCAGTATTTTGTATGCAAAATTGACGATCGAGGAGTCTTGGCACCAACAAAAAATAAGTAGGTCTAACATGGACTTCTGTATGGCTGAAAAACAAAAATCAGAAGGAGTCAATGAATATGTATAGAAAGATCAAGTTCAAGAGCTTTTGGGCCATACATATGTTCTTTAGATCAAGTATGGACTACTGTCTGTCTTATGTAACATTAGATGGAGTCAATGAGTATGTATAGAAAGTTCATGATCGAGGGCTTATTGGCCAGGAATATGTCCATTTGGGTCCAATATGCAATACTCTGTTACTGATGTATCATCAGAAGGACTCTATGAGTTTTTTATAAAAAGTTCATCATCGAGGACTAATTTGCCAGAAATTTGTTTAGTTGGTCAAAATGGGTTCATATATGGCTGAAGTAAGATCAGAGTGTTATCATGTATATGTATAGAAAGTTCCAGATTGAGTTCTCTTTGGCCTGACATATGTTCAGTATGTCTAATGTTGACTTTTGTATGGGAGAAATAACATCAGAAGGATTGTATAGAAGTAACGTATAAAAAAAAGTTCAAGATCGATTAATCTTTGGCCAGATATATATCCATTAGTTCAAATATGCAATACTCTATGGCTGAAGTAACATCAGAGTGAGGCAATGAGTATGTATAGAAAGTATATAAACGAGTACACTTGGGTAAGAAATATGTTCGGTAGGTCAAATACGGACTTCTGTATAGCTGGTGTAATATCAGAAAGCGTCAATGAGTATATATAAAGAGTTCTATATCGAGTACTCTTTTGCCAGAAATATGTTCATTAGGTCACATATAACAATAATCTTTGGCTGAACAAACATCAGACTGAGGCATGTATATAAAGTTCATGATCAAGGACTATTGGGACAGTTAATGAGTATGTATAGAAAGTTGAAGATCGAGTACTCTTGGGTCAGAAATATGTTCATTAGGTTAAATATGGACTATTGTCTGTCTGATGTAACATCAGAAGGAGTCATTGAGTAATATATAAAAACGTCAATATCGAATACACTTTGGCCAGAAATATGATCAGTCGGCCAGATATGTATTTCTGGCTTATCTTCCATCAGAAAGGAGTCATTGAGTCTGTACAGAAATTTCATCATCGAGGACTAATTAGCCAGAAATTTGTTCAGTAGGTCAACAATTGGTTGACATATGGCTGAAGTAACATCAGAATGAGTCAATGAGTCTGTATAGAAAGTTCAGTATCGAGTACTCACGGCTCAGGAATATGTTCAGTGGGTCAAATATACACTTCTATATGGCTGATGTGAAATAAGAAGGTGTCAGTAAGTATATATAAAAAGTTCAAATTCTAATACTCTTTGGCCAAGAATATGTACAAATAGGTAAAATATGCAATACTCTATGGCTGATTTTATCTTTAGAAGGAGTCAATGAGTTTGTATAAAAAGTTGATGATTGAGGACTAATTTGTCAGAAATATATTCAGTATATTGTATGCAATATTGACGATCGAGGAGTCTTGGCACCAACAAAAAATAAGTAGGTCTAACATGGACTTCTGTATGGCTGAAAAACAAAAATCAGAAGGAGTCAATGAATATGTATAGAAAGATCAAGTTCAAGAGCTTTTGGGCCATACAGATCAAATATGGACTACTGTCTGTCTTATGTAACATTAGATGGAGTCAATGAGTATGTATAGAAAGTTCATGATCGAGGGCTTATTGGCCAGGAATATGTCCGTTGGGTCCAATATGCTCTGTTACTGATGTATCATCAGAAGGACTCTATGAGTTTTTTATAAAAAGTTCATCATCGAGGACTAATTTGCCAGAAATTTGTTTAGTTGGTCAAAATGGGTTCATATATGGCTGAAGTAAGATCAGAGTGTTATCATGTATATGTATAGAAAGTTCCAGATTGAGTTCTCTTTGGCCTTACATATGTTCAGTAGGTCTAATGTTGACTTTTGTATGGGAGAAATAACATCGGAAGGATTGTATAGAAGTAACGTATAAAAAAAAGTTCAAGATCGATTAATCTTTGGCCAGATATATATCCATTAGTTCAAATATGCAATACTCTATGGCTGAAGTAACATCAGAGTGAGGCAATGAGTATGTATAGAAAGTATATAAACGAGTACACTTGGGTAAGAAATATGTTCGGTAGGTCAAATACGGACTTCTGTATAGCTGGTGTAATATCAGAAAGCGTCAATGAGTATATATAAAGAGTTCTATATCGAGTACTCTTTGGCCAGAAATATGTTCAGTAGGTCACATATAACAATACTCTTTGGCTGAAGAAACATCAGACTGAGGCATGTATATAAAGTTCATGATCAAGGACTACTGGGACAGTCAATGAGTTGAAGCATCATCAGTAGTTCAACAGTTGGTTGACATATGGCTGAAGTAACATGAGTCAATGAGTCTGTATAGAAAGTTCAGTATCGAGTACTCACGGCTCAGGAAGATGTTCAGTGGGTCAAATATACACTTCTATATGGCTGATGTGAAATAAGAAGGTGTCAGTAAGTATATATAAAACGTTCAAATTCTAATACTCTTTGGCCAAGAATATGTACAAATAGGTAAAATATGCAATACACTATGGCTGATTTTATCATTAGACGGAGTCAATGAGTTTGTATAAAAAGTTGATGATTGACGACTAATTTGTCAGAAATATAGCAATTACTATTCAGTATTTGCTGCTTTGCACTGCATCCAAGAACGATCTCCTTCCTTTGTGCACCTAAAAGAAAACAAATCACATATGCTGTTGCTCTGTAATAAATATAAGAACTAATTGTTTTAATGTATGCAATAATAAACTCATTTCATTGTGCATAGATTTAAAGTTTATACTTTTCCTGTTGTATTGCAATAAATACAATAACTGAATCATTTCCTTTGTCTATTGTGGAGAGAACATAGTGCTATTGCATTGCATATAAATTCTGACTTATTCCGAAGTGCAATAAAGAGGTAATACATATGTGCCGTTGCAAAGCAATGCTTAAAAAGAGTATACGCTATGCGCTGTTTCATTACATTGTATACAAGAACTAACTTATTATGTTGTGCATAGAATAATGTTACGGCAATGCAATGCACGTTGTGTTATATCTCACTGCATTACGGGTGAGTTCTTTCATCGCAACACGACGTATCATGTGTTATCTCTTCAATGCATGAATTGACATAATGAGGGCATAACTTACATGTTTGCAATGCATGTCATGTTATGTTAATTTCTTCTATGCACAGCGTAATAAGTTAATTGTTGTATGCAATGCACTGAAACAGTTCTTGAGGATTGCAATGCAACAGCATGTGATTTGTTTTCTCTTCAATGCACATTTGAAAAGAGCCCGTTCTAGCATGCAATGCAGTTGCAAAAAACACCTGTCGTGTTATCGCTTCACTGCAAAACTGAATAAGTTACTGCAATGCAACGCCCATTTTATGTGTTATCTCTTCAGTGCACAACGGATGCGTTAGTTCATTCATCGCAACACCTCATATGTTATGTGTTATATCTTTAATGCTTAAGGAGTAAGTTAGTTCTTGTATACAATGCAAGGACACAGTGCATAACTTACATGTTTTTAATGCAATAACACATCATGTTATATTAATTTATTTTATGCACAGCTTAATACGTTAACTGTTGTATACAATGCAATGAAAAATATAGTTCTTGCCTTTATTGCAATGCATTGCAGTGCATGTTATCTCCGTTGCATAACGGATGAGTTACTTCATTCATCGCAACACATGAGTCATGAGTTAATTTCCTTGCATTGGATGCTCCTTAAGCATTAAAGAGTGGAGTATACACATACTGGTGTTGCGATGAATGAAGTAACTCATCCGTAATGCATTAAAGAGATAATATGTTCAGTGCATAGCATTGAAGTAACTTAATCCATTGTGCAGTGCAGAGATGACACGTAACATGTACAATGCATTGCCTTGCAGTAACGTAATCCGTTGGGCAGTGAACACAGTTGCTTGTTTCACTGCACTGCATACAAGAACGAACACTTTCCTTTGTGCATTGAAGAGAAAACAAATCACATATGCTGTTGCATTGCAATTAATACAATAACTAAATAATTTCGTTTTTGCATTGAAGAGATAATATAATGTGTCTTTTTATTTCATTAATCTTAATCCATTATGCGGTGAAGAGATAATACATAACATATATTCCTGTTGCATTGCATTCAAAATCCTAACTAACTTATAAACTTATTTCGCTGTGCATTAAAGAGATAATACAGATGTGATATTAAATCGCAATGCATAAAAGAATGCATCAAGGCTAGTTCATTGCTTTAAGCATTGAATAGAAAACACATAAGATATGTCCCTTTGCATTGCATTGCATTATATTAAGTAGCGCAAAAGTTCTGTTGCTTTCGAAATCATACAAGAAATAACATATAAACCTTGCATTGTATACAAGAACTATGGTATTCCGTTGTGCAGTGAAGAGAACACATAACATACGTGCTGTTGTTGCATTGCAATAAATACAATGACTAACTCATTTTGTCCTTGCATTAAAGAGAGAACATAGTGCTATTACATTGCATATAAGATCCAACTTATTCCGTTGTGCAAAATAAAGAGGTAACATAAATGTACCGTTGCAATGCAAAGCATAAAAAGAGTACATATAACCTATGCGCTGTTTCATTACATTGTATACAATGTATTACTTTGTGCATAGAAGAATAATTTACTGCAATGCAATCCACATGTTATATTATATCTCAATGCATATCGGATGACACCATGTGTTATGTGTTATACCTCTTTAATGCTTAAGGAATAAGTTAGTTCTTTTATACAAGGCAAGGAGACAGTGCATTAAATTACATGTTGTAATGCAACAGCACAATGTTACATTCATTTGTTCCATGAACAGCATAATAAGTTAACTATTGTATACAATGCAATGAAACATTTAGTTCTTGTATTTATTGCAATGCAACACCATTTGTGATTTGTTTTCTCTTCAATGTATACAATTTCGCTACAAGCACATGCCATGTGCTTCACTCCATAACGGATTAAATTGCTGCAATACATTGTACAGATATTATTTGTTATCTCTTCAGTGCGTAACGGATGTTGTGTTAAATCTTTAATGCTCAAGGAATAAGTTAGTTCTTGAATACAAAGCAAGGACACAGTGCTTAACTTACATGTTGTAATGCAATAGCACATCATGTTATATTATTATTAATTGTGTGCAATACAATAAACGGTTAGTTCTTGTATTTATTGCAATGCAACAGTATATGTGATTTGTTTTCTCTTCAATGCACAAAGAATTCGATTTTGAATTCAACGCAAGTGCATCAAGCACCTGTCATTTTATCTCGGATGCATAACGGATGTGTTATCTCTTCAAAAATGAGAAATAAGTTAGTTTCCCTGCATTGTACACAAGATCTAAGTTCTTCTTAAGCATTAAAGAGTGGTGCATACACATAACAACTGGTGTTGCGATGAATGAACTAACTCATCCGCAATGCATTAAAGAGATAACACATAACATGTGCATTGAAGTAACTTAACTTAACTATTATGTAGTGCAGAGATAACACATAACATTGTGCATTGCAGTAACTTAATCCGTTTTGCAGTGAAGAGATAACATGACAGTTGCTTGTTTCACTGCATTGCAAGAACTAACTGCAATAATTAACTTATTACGTTGTGCATTGATGAGATAACATAGTGTGTCTTTTTATTTCATTAATCCTTAATCCATTATGCGGTGAAGAGATAACACATAACATATATTCCTGTTGTATTGCATTCAAAATCCTATAAACTTATTTCGCTGTGCATTAAAGAGGTAATACATATGTGACGTTCAATCGTAATGCATAAAGGATTAATTTGCAGCAATGCAATGTACAGATATTATGTGTTATCTCTTCAGTGCATAACGGATGTTGTGTTAAATCTTTAATGCTCAAGGAATAAGTTAGTTCTTGTATACAATCCAAGGACACAGTGCATAACTTACAAGTTGTAATGCAATAGCACATCATGATATATTAATTTCTTCTATGCACAGCTAAATGCGATAACTATTGTATACAATGCCTTGAAAAATTTAGTCCTTGTATTTATTGCAATGCAACACCATGTGATTTTTCTCTTCAATTCACCGTGTTTGATTTATTATGAAATGCAGTGCTACTGGCACCTGCCATGTGTTATCTCTGCAATGCAATGCACATATTATGTGTGTTATCACTTCAGTGCATAACCGCTGAGTTTGTTTACTCATTGCAACGCCACGTGTTTTGTGTTATCTTTTCAATGCATAAGAAAATTGTTAGTTGTTTGTATACAATGCAAGGAAACAGTGCATAACTTATATATTAGTTCTAGTAGGCAGTGCAATGCAACAGCATATATGTTATGTTAATTTCTTCCATGCACAAGGTAATAAGTTATTTATTGTATGCAATACAATGAAGCGGTTAGTTCTTTTATTTTGAATGCAATGCAGTGCAACAAGCACCTGTCATGTTATTTCCGATGCATAACGGATAAGTTAGTTCAATCATCGCAACACCAATTGCTATGTGTTATCTCTTCAAAACATGAGGAATAAGTTAGTTTTCTTGCATTGGATCTAAGTTTTTTTTCTTAAGCATTAAAGAGTAGTGCATACACATAACAACTGGCGTTGCGATGAATGAACTAACTCATCTGTAATGCATTAAAGACATAACACATAATATGTGCAGTGCATAGCATTGAAGTAACTTCATATCTTACATATTAGTTCTTGTAGGCATTGTAAATGCCACGGCACATGTTATATTAATTTCTTCTATGGACAAGGCAATAAGTTATTTATTGTATGCAATGCGATGAAACGGTTAGTTCTTGTATTTATTGCAATGCAGTAAATTGCAATGCACAGCATATGTTTCATTGCATGCAATAATTAACTTATTACGTTGTGCATAGAAAAAATAATACATGTACTGTTGCATTGCAATAAATGCAGTAACTAAATCATTTCGTTTGAGCATTGAAGAGCATAGTGCTATTACATTGCATATAAGATCTATCTTATTCCGATGTGCAATAAAGAGGTAACATATAAGTGACGTTGCAATGCAATGCATAAAAAGAGTATAAGCTATGCGCTGTTTCATTACATTGTATAACAAGAACTAACTTATGACCTTGTGATAATAAACGACAGGTGCTTGTTGCGCTGCATGCATACAAGAACGAACTCTTTCCTTTATGCACTGAAGAGAAAACAAATCACATATGCTGTTGCATTGCAAGAAATACAAGAACATTATGTTATATTAATTTCTTCTATGCACAGCCTAATAAGATAACTATCGAATGCAATGCACTGAAACATTTTATGAAATTGCTTTTGCATTGCAACATGTAAGTTATGCACTTATTATGTAGAAAAACTAACTAATTCCTCATGCATTGAAGAGATAACACATAACAACTGGTGTTGCGATGAATGAACTAACTCATCCGTTATGCTTTAAAGAGATAACACATAATATGTGCAGGGCATTGCATTAACAATCCGATGTGCAGTGCAGAGATAACACATAATATGTGCAGGCCATTGACGTAACTTAATCCGTTATGCAGTGAAGAGATAACATGACATGTGCCTTTGTGCATTTTGTGCTCTTTCCTTTGTGCATTGAAGAGAAAACAAACCGTTTCATTGCATTGCATACAATAAATAACTTATTACCTTGTGCATAGAAGAAATTAATATAACATATGTGCTGTTGCATTGCAATGCCTACAAGAACTATATTGTAAGTTTATGCACTGTTTCCTTGCATTATATACAAAAACTAACTTATTCCTTATGCATTGTAGAGATAACACATTACACGTGGTGTTGCAATGAATGAACAAACTCATCGGATATGCACTGAAGTGATAACACACATAATGTGTGCATTGCATTGCAGAGATAATACATGGCAGGTGCTAGTAGCACTGCGTTGCATAATAAATCGAACTCTTCGTGTATTGAAGAGAAAACAAATCACATATGGTGTTGCATTGAAATAAATACAAGAACTAAATTTTTCATTGCATTGTACAAAATAGTTAACGTATTTAGTTGTGCATAGAAGAAATTAATATAACATGATGTGCTATTGCATTACAACATGTAAGTTGTGCCCTGTGTCCTTGCATTGTATACAAGAACTAACTTATTACTTAAGCATTAAAGATTTAACACAACATCCTCACTGAAGAGATAACACATGATATTTGTATATTGCATTGCTGCAATTTAATCCGTTATGGAGCGAAATTGTATAAACTGAAGAGAAAACAAATCACTTATGGTGTTCCATTGCAATAAATACAAGAACTAAATGTTTCATTGCATAGCATACAATAGTTAACGTATTATGCTGTGCAAGGAAGAAATGAATATAACATTGTGCTGTTGCATTACATGTAAGTTTATGCACTGTTTCCTGGCCTTGTATAAAAGAACTTATTCCTTAAGCATTAAAGATGTATAACACATAACATATGTGGTGTCATCCGTTATGCATGAGATATAACATAACATGTGGATTGCATTGCAGTAAATTATTCTTCTATGCCCAAAGTAATACATTGTATATACAATGTAATAAAACAGCGCATAGCTTATATGTACTCTTTTTATGCTTTGCATTGCAACGGCACAGATATGTTACCTCTTTATTTTGCACAACGGAATAAGTTGGTTCTTATATGCAATGTAATAGCACTATGTTCTCTCTTTAATGCACAGACGAAATGAGTTAGTCATGGTATTTATTGCAATGCAACAGCACATATGTTATGTGTTTTCTCTTCACTGCACAACGGAATACTTTAGTTCTTCTATACAATGCAAGGTTTATGTTACTTCTTAAATGCTTTCGAATGCAACAAAACCTTTGCACTACCTAATGCAATGCATAGGGACATATGTGTTTTCAATTCAACGCACAAAGCAATGAACGTACCTTAATGCATTATTTTATGCATTACGATTTAACATCACATATGAATTACCTCTTTAATGCACAGCAAAATAAGTTTATAAGTTAGTTAGGATTTTGAATGCAATGCAGTGCAACAGGAATGTGTTATCTCTTCACCGCATAATGGATTAAGGATTAATGAAATAAAAAGACACATTATGTTATCTCTTCAATGTACAAACGAAATTATTTACTTCTTGTATTTATTGCAATGCAACAGCATATGTGATTTGTTTTCGCTACAATGCACAAAGGAAAGTGTTCGTTTTTGTATGCAATGCAGTGAAACAACCAATGTCATGTTATCTCTTCACTGTACAACGGATTAAGTTAATGCAATGCATTGCACATGTTATGGGTTATCTCTGACCTACACAATGGATTGTTACTTCAATGCTATGCACTGCACATATTAAGTGTTATCTCTTCAATGCATTACGGATGAGTTGGTTCATTCATCGCAACACCAGTTGTTATGTGTATGCACTACTCTTTAATGCTTAAGGGATAACTTACATCCAATGCAAGGATCTAACTTATCTAACTAACTTATACCTCATGTTTTGAAGAGATAACACATAACAAGTGGTGTTGCGATGAATGAACTAACTCATCAGTCATGCACCGGAGATAACATGACAGGTGCTTGTTGCACTGCATTGCATTCAAAATAAAATAACTAATCGCTTCATTGTATTGCATACTATAAATAACTTATTACCTTGTGCATGGAAGAAATTAACATAACATATATGCTGTTGCATTGCAATGCCTACAAGAACTAATATGTAAGTTATGCACTGTTTCCTTGCATTGTATACAAACAACTAACTTATTCCTAATGCATTGAAGAGATAACACAAAACACGTGGTTTTGCAATGAATGAACAAACTCATCGGTTATGCACTGAAGTGATAACACACATAATATGTGCATTGCTTTGCAGCGATAACACATGGCAGGTGCTAGTAGCACTACATTGCATAATAAATCGAACTCTTTGTGTTTTGAAGAGAAAACAAATCACAATGTAATGAAACAGCGCATAGCTTCTATGTACTCTTTTTATGCTTTGCATTGCAACGGCACAGATATGTTACCTCTTTATTTGCACAACGGAATAAGTTGGATGATATATGCAATGTAATAGCACTATGTTCTCTCTTTAATGCACAGACGAAATGAGATAGTCATTGTATTTATTGCAATGCATGTATGTTATGTGTTTTCTCTTCACTTCACAACGGAATAGTTTAGTTCTTGAATACAATGCAATGTTTATGAGTTACTTGTTGTATGCTTTCGAATGCAACAGAACTTTTGCGCTACCTAATGCAATGCAATGCAATGCACAGGGACATATCTTATGTTTTTCTACTCAATGCTCAAAGCAATGAACATGCCTTGATGCATTCTTTTATGCATTGCGATTTAACATCACATATTACCTCTTTAATGCTCAGCGAAATAAGTTTATAAGTTAGCTAGGATTTTGAATGCAGTACAACAGGAATATGTGTTATGTGTTATCTCTTCACCTCATAATGGATTAAGGATTAATGAAATAAAAAGACACATTATATTATCTCTTCAGTGCACAAACGAAATTATTTAGTTACTTTTTTCAATGCACAACGTAATAAGTTAATTATTGCAGTAAGTTCTTGTATTTTTTGCAATGCAACAGAATATGTGACTTGTTTTCTCTTCAATACACAAAGGAAAGTGTTCGTTCTTGTATGCAATGCAGTGAAACAAGCAACTGTCATGTTATCTCTTCACTGCACAACGGATTAAGTTACTGCAATGCATTGCACATGTTATGAGTTATCTCTGCACTACACAATGGATGAAGTTACTTCAATGCTATGCACTGCACATATTATGTGTTATCTCTTTAATGCATTACGGATGAGTTAGTTCATTCATCGCAACACCAGTTGTTATGTGTATGCACTACTCTTTAATGCTTAAGAAAAAAAACTTAGATCCAATGCAAGAAAACTAACTTATTCCTTATGTTTTGAAGAGATAACACATAACAATTGGTGTTGCGATGATTGAACTAACTTATCCGTTATGCATCGGAAATAACATGACAGGCGCTTGATGCACTGCATTGCATTCAAAATAAAAGAACTAACCGCTTCATTGTATTGCATACAATAAATAACTTATTACCTTGTGCATGGAAGAAATTAACATATACACATGGCAGGTGCCAGTAGCACTGCATTTCATAAATCAAACACGGTGAATTGAAGAGAAAACAAATCACATGGTGTTGCATTGCAATAAATACAAGGACTAAATTTTTCATCGCACTGTATACAATAGTTAACGTATTTAGCTGTGCATAGAAGAAATTAATATATCATGATGTGCTATTGCATTACAACTTGTAAGTTATGCACTGTGTCCTTGCATTGTATACAAGAACTAACTTATTCCTTGAGCATTAAAGATTTAACACAACATCCGTTATGCACTGAAGAGATAACACATAATATCTGTACATTGCATTGCTGCAAATTAATCCTTTATGGATTATGATTTAACGTCACATATGTATTACCTCTTTAATGCACAGCGAAATAAGTTTATAGGATTTAGAATGCAATGCAACAGGACTATATGTTATGTGTTATCTCTTCACCGCATAATGGATTAAGGCTTAATGAAATAAAAAGACACACTATGTTATCTCATCAACGTCCAACGTTATAAGTTAATTATTGCAGTTAGTTCTTGTATTTATTGCAATGCAACAGCATATGTGATTTGTTTTCTCTACAATGCACAAAGGAAAGTGTTCGTTCTTGTATGCAATGCAGTGAAACAAGCAACTGTCATGTTATCTCTTCACTACACAACGGATTAAGTTACTGCAATGCACAATGTTATGTGTTATCTCTTTAATGCATTGCGGATGAGTTAGTTCATTCATCGCAACACCAGTTGTTATGTGTATGCACCACTCTTTAATGCTTAAGAAGAACTTAGATCTTGTGTACAATGCAGGGAAACTAACTTATTCCTCATTTTTGAAAAGATAACACATCCGTTATGCATCCGAGATAACATGACAGGTGCTTGTTGCACTTGCGTTGAATTCAAAATCGAACTCTTTCCTTTGTGCATTGAAGAGAAAACAAATCACATATACTGTTGCATTGCAATAAATACAAGAACTAACCGTTTATTATTTCTTGTATGCTTTCGAATGCAACAGAACTTTTGCGCTACTTAATGTAATGCAATGCAATGCAAAGGGACATATCTTATGTGTTTTCTATTCAGTGCTCAAAGCAATGAACAAGCCTTGATGCATTCTTTTATGCATTGCGATTTAACATCACATATGTATTATCACTTTAATGCACAGCGAAATAAGTTTATAAATTAGTTAGGATTTTGAATGCAATGCAACAGGAATATATGTTATGTGTTATCCCTTTTACCGCATAATGGATTAAGATTAATGAAATAAAAAGACACATTATATTATTATATTATATTATTATATTATATATCTCTTCAATGCAAAAACGAAATTATTTAGTTATTGTATTAATTGCAATGCAACAGCATATGTGATTTGTTTTCTCTTCAATGCACAAAGGAAAGTGTTCGTTCTTGTATGCAGTGCAGTGAAACAAGCAACTGTCTTCACTGCACAACGGATTACGTTACTGCAATGCAATGCATTGCACATTTTACGTGTCATCTCTGCACTGCATAATGGATTAAGTTACTTCAATGCTATGCACTGAACATATTATGTGTTATCTCTTTAATGCATTACGGATGAGTTACTTCATTCATCGCAACACCAGTATGTGTATGCTCCACTCTTTAATGCTTAAGGGAGCATCCAATGCAAGGAAATTAACTCATTACTCATGTGTTGCGATGAATGAACTAAATCATCCGTTATGCAACGGAGATAACATGCACTGCAATGCATTGCAATAAAGGCAAGAACTATATTTTTCATTGCATTGTATACAATAGTTAACGTATTAAGCTGTGCATAAAATAAATTAATATAACATGATGTGCTATTGCATTAAAAACATGTAAGTTATGCACTGTGTCCTTGCATTGTATACAAGAACTAACTTACTCCTTAAGCATTAAAGATATAAACACATAACATATGTGGTATTGCGATGAATGAACTAACGCATCCGTTGTGCACTGAAGAGATAACACATAAAATGGGCGTTGCATTGCAGTAACTTATTCAGTTTTGCAGTGAAGCGATAAAACGACAGGTGTTTTTTGCAACTGCATTGCATGCTAGAACGGGCTCTTTTCAAATGTGCATTGAAGAGAAAACAAATCACATGCTGTTGCATTGCAATCCTCAAGAACTGTTTCAGTGCATTGCATACAACCATTAACTTATTACGCTGTGCATAGAAGAAATTAACATAACATGACATGCATTGCAAACATGTAAGTTATGCCCTCATTATGTACAAAAGCTAACTTACTCCTCATGCATTGAAGAGATAACACATGATACGTCGTGTTGCGATGAAAGAACTCACCCGTAATGCAGTGAGATATAACACAACGTGCATTGCATTGCCGTAACATTATTCTATGCACAACATAATAAGTTAGTTCTTGTATACAATGTAATGAAACAGCGCATAGCGTATAATCTTTTTATGCATTGCTTTGCAACGGCACATATGTATTACCTCTTTATTGCAATTCGGAATAAGTTAGAACTTATATGCAATGCAATAGCACTATGTTCTCTCCACAATAGACAAAGGAAATGATCAGTTATTGTATTTATTGCAATACAACAGGAAATGTATTACCTTAAATCTCATGAGCAATGTAATGAGTTTATTATTGCATACATTAAAACTATTAGTTCTTGTATTTATTGCAGAGCAACAGCATATATGATTTGTTTTCTCTTCAATGCACAAAGGAAAGAGTTCGTTCTTGGATGCAGTGCAGTGCAGCAAGTACTGAATAGTAATTGCTATATTTCTGACAAATTAGCCCTCAATCATCAACTTTTTATACTAACTCATTGACTCCTTCTAATGATAAAATCAGCCATAGAGTATTGCATATTTTACTTATTTGTACATATTCTTGGCCAAAGAGTATTAGAATTTGAACTTTTTATATATACTTACTGACACCTTCTTATTTCACATCAGCCATATAGAAGTGTATCTTTGACCCACTTAACATATTCCTGAGCCGTGAGTCCTCGATACTGAACTTTCAATACAGACTCATTGACTCATTCTGATGTTACTTCAGTCATATGTCAACCAATTGTTGACCTATTGAACAAATTCTGGCTAATTAGTGCTCGATGATGAAATTTCTGTACAGACCCAATGACTCCTTTCTGATGGAAGATAAGCCAGAAATACATATCTGGCCGACTAATCATATTTCTGGCCAAAGTGTATTCGATATTGACGTTTTTATATATTACTCAATGACTCCTTCTGATGTTACATCAGACAGACAATAGTCCATATTTGACCTAATGAACATATTTCTGACCAAGAGTACTCGGTCTTCAACTTTCTATACATACTCATTGACTGTCCCAGTAGTCCTTGATCATGAACTTTATATACATGCCTCAGTCTGATGTTTCTTCAGCCAAAGAGTATTGTTATATGTGACCTACTGAACATACTTCTGGCAAAAGAGTACTCGATATAGAACTCTTTATATATACTCATTGACGCTTTCTGATATTACACCAGCTATACAGAAGTCCGTATTTGACCTACCGAACATATTTCTTACCCAAGTGTACTCGTTTATATACTTTCTATACATACTCATTGCCTCACTCTTATGTTACTTCAGCTATAGAGTATTGCATATTTGAACTAATGGATATATATCTGGCCAAAGATTAATCGATCTTGAACTTTTTTTTATACGTTACTTCTATACAATCCTTCCGATGTTATTTCTCCCATACAAAAGTCAACATAAGACCTACTGAACATATGTCAGGCCAAAGAGTACTCAATCTTGAACTTTCTATACATATACATGATAACACTCTGATCTTACTTCAGCCATATATGAACCTATTTTGACCAACTAAACAAATTTCTGGCAAATTAGTCCTCGATGTTGAACTTTTTTATAAACTCATAGAGCCCTTCTGATGATACATCAGCGACAGAGTATTGCATATTGGACCCAACGGACATATTCCTGGCCAATAAGCCCTCGATCATGAACTTTCTATACATACTCATTGACTCCATCTAATGTTTACATAAGACAGACAGTAGTCCATACTTGATCTAAAGAACATATGTATGGCCCAAAAGCTCTTGAACTTAATCTTTCTATACATATTCATTGACTCCTTCTGATTTTTGTTTTTCAGCCATACAGAAGTCCATATTAGACCTACTTATTTTTTGTTGGTGCCAAGACTCCTCGATCGTCAATTTTGTATACAAAATACTGAACATATTTCTGACAAATTAGTCCTCAATCATCAACTTTTTATACAAACTCATTGACTCCATCTAATGATAAAATCAGCCATAGAGTACTGCATATTTTACCTATTTGTACATATTCTTGGCCAAAGAGTATTAGAATTTGAACTTTTTATATATACTTACTGACACCTTCTTATTTCCCTTCAGCCATATAGAAGTGTATATTTGACCCACTGAACATATTCCTGAGCCTTGAGTACTCGATACTGAACTTTCTACACAGACTCATTGACTCATTCTGATGTTACTTCAGCCATATGTCAACCAATTGTTGACCTACTGAACAAATTTCTGGCTAATTAGTCCTCGATGATGAAATTTCTGTACAGACTCAATGACTCCTTTCTGATGGAAGATAAGCCAGAAATACATATCTGGCCGACTGATCATATTTCTGGCCAAAGTATATTTGATATTGACGTTTTTATATATTACTCAATGATTCCTTCTGATGTTACATCAGACAGACAATAGTCCATATTTGACCTAATGAATATATGTCTGACCCAAGAGTACTCGATCTTCAACTTTCTATACATACTCATTGACTTCATTTTATTTCAGCCATACAGAAGTACATATTAAAACTGATTAATTTTTTTCTGTCCCAATAGTCCTTGATCATGAACTTTATATACATGCCTCTATGTGATGTTTCTTCAGCCATAGAGTATTGTCATATGTGACCTACTGAACATATTTCTGGCCAAAGAGTACTCAATATTGAACTCTTTATAAATTCTCATTGACGCTTTCTGATATTACATCAGCTATACAGAAGTCCATATTCGACCTACCGAACATATTTCTTACCCAAGTGTACTCAGTTAAATACTTTCTATACATACTCATTGCCTCTCTCTGATGTTACTTCAGCCATAGAGTATAGCGTATTTGAACTAATGGTTATACATCTGGCCAAAGATTAATCGATCTTGAAGTTTTTTTTATACATTACTTTTATACGCTCCTTCTGATGTTACTTCTCCCATACAGAAGTCAACATTAGACCTACTGAACATATTTCAGTCCCAAGAGTACTCAATCTTGAACTTTCTATACATATACATTAATACACTCTGAAGTTACTTCAGCCATATATGAACCCATTTTGACCAACTAAACAAATTTCTGGCAAATTATTCCAATGATACATAAGCCACAGAGTATTGCATATAGGACCAAATGGACATATTCCTGGACAATAAGCCCTCGATCATGAACTTTCTATACATACTCATTGACTCCATCTAATGTTACTTCACCCATACAGAAGTCCATATTAGACCTACTGATTTTTTCTGTCCAAACAGTCCTCAATCATGAACTTTCTGTACATTCTCATAGCCTCACTCTGATGCTTCATAAGACATACAGTAGTTCATATTTGCTCTAAAGAACATATGTCTGGCCCAAGAGCACTTGATCTTGAACTTTCTATACATCCTCATTCACTCCTTTTGATTTTTTCTCAGCCATACAGAAGTCCTTGTTAGAACTTCTTAATTTTTTTTGTCCCAAGAGTTCTCAATCATGAATTTTGTATACTTACCCTTTGCCTCTTTTTTGATGTTGCTTCAGCCATACATGAGCCCATGACTGACCTACAGAACATATCTCTGGCAAATTAGTTCTGGCTCATGAACTTTTTTTACATACTCATTGACTTCTTCTGAGGATACGTCAGCCATAGAGTAATGCATATTTGACTCATTTAACATATTTCTGAACTAAGAGTACTCGATATTGAACTTTCTGTACTGACTCATTGACTCCTTCTGATGTTACATCAGACAGACAGTAGTTCATATTTGACCTACATACTTCTTTCTAAACATACTCTTTGCCTCACTCTGATGTTACTTCAGTACTCTTTGGCCAAAAATATGTTGCTGATGTAACATCAGAAGGCATCAAATATTATGATTTGAAAGTTCCTGATTTGAAAGTTCTCTTTTGCCAGAAATATGTTCAGTAGGTCAATGTTGGACTATTGTCTGTCTGATGTAACATCTGATGGTGTCTATGAGAGTGTATAGTAAGTTCGTGTTTAGGGACTCTTTGGCCAGAAATATTTTCAGTTGTTCAAAGATGGACTACTGCCTGTCTGATGTAACATTAGAAGGAGTCCATAAGTGTGTATAGAAATGTAAAGACCGAGTAACTCTTTGGCCAGAAATATGTTCACTAGGTCAAACATGGACTTATTATGTGAGCTGATGTAACATCATGTAACAACATACTCTTTGTCCATAAATATGTTCATTATGTCACATTTCGACTACTGAATAGCTGACATATCATCAGAAGGAGTCAATGAGTATCTATAGAATGTTCATTATCGAGGACTCTTGGTCCAGAAATATGTTCAGTAGGTCCAATATCGGCTATTGTCTAGCTTAAGTACCATCAGAAGTAGTCAATAAGTATGTATAAAAAAGTTCAAGATAAAGAATTCAGGACAGAAGAATGTTCATTAGGTCAATATGGACCACTGTATTGCTGATTTAACATCAGAAGGCGTCAATGAGTATGATTTGAAAGTTCATGATCAAGATCTCTTTTGCCAGATATATGTTCAGTAGGTCAATTTTAGACTACTGTCTGGCTGATGTAACATCTGAAGGAGTCATTAATAATGTAGTTCATGTTCAGGGACTCTTTGGCCAGAAATATTTTCCGTTGTTCAAATATATAGACTTCTGAATAGCTGGTGTAACACCAGAAAGAGGCAAAGAGTATATATAGAAATTTCAAAATCGAGTACTTTTTGGCCAGAAATATGTTCAGTTGGTCAAATATGCACTACTGTATATCTGACATATCATCAGAAGGAGTCAATATGTCAGTATGAATAGAAAGTTCATTATCGAGGACTGTTGGGCCAGAAATATAGGTCTGTTGGTCAAATATGGACTTCTGTATGGCTGATTTAACATCAGAAGGAGTCTATGGTTATGTATAGTAAGTTCATGTTCAGGGTCTCTTTGGCCAGAAAGCTGTTCTGTTGTTCTAATAAGGACTTCTGTATGGCCAATGTAACATCAAAAGGAGTCAATTGTTATGTATAAAAAGTTCAAGATAGAGTACACTTGGCCAGAAATATCTTCAAATGTGGACTACGATATGGCTGACTTATGACCAGAAGGAGTTAATGAGTATGCATAGAAAGTTCATGATCGATGACATTTGGGCCAGAGATATGTTCAGTGGGTTAAACATGGACTTCTGTATGGCTGACATAAGATCAGAAAGAGGCAATGAGTAGAAATAGAAAGTACGAGATTGAGTTTTCTTTTTTTTTTTATTTCTTATTTCTCATTCTTTATATGTTCAGGAGGTCAATTCTTAGGCTCATTCTTTGAATGTTCATGATCGGCTTTTGCCAGAAATATGTTCAGTAGGTCAAATATGGGTTTTAGTATGACTGAAGAAACATCAGACGGAATCAATGAATATGTATAAACAGTTCATGAGCGCGTACTCTTGAGTCAGAAATATGTTCAGTCGGTCGAATACGGACTTCTCTCTGGCTAATGTGACATCAGATGTAGTCAAGGAGTATTTTTAGAAAATTCAAGTTCGAGTACTCTTGGGCCAGAAATATATTCATTATGTCAAGTCTGAACTACTGTCTGTCTGATGTAACATTAGAAGGAGTCAATGAGTCTGTAATGAAAGTTCATGATCAAGGTATCTTGGGTCAGAAAAATGTTCAGTAGGTTATATATGGACTTCTATATGGCTATATGGCTTCTATATAAAAAAGTTCAAAATCCTATATGGTCAGAAATATGTTCTGTCGGTCAAATTTGGACTACTGTCTGGCTGATCCAACATCAGATGGAGTCAATGAGTATATATAGAAAGTTCACGATTGAGTACTAATTTGCCAGAAATATGTCCATTAGGTCAAATATGCAATACTCTATGGCTGACGTATCATCAGAAGCAGTCAATGCGTATGTACAAAACGTTCATGATTGAGGACTAATATTCCAGAAACATGTTCAGTAGGACATACATGGGCTCATGTATGACTGAAGTAACATCAAAGTGAGTCAGTGATTATGTATAGAAAGTTCATGACTGAGGACTAATTTGCCAGAAATATGTTCATTAGTTCTAATGTGGACTTCTATATGGGTGAAGTAACATCCTAAGGAGTGCATAGAAATGTATAAAAAGTTCAGATTCGAGTAAGGTTGGGCCAGAAATATATCCATTAGGTGAAATATCCAATACTCTACGGCTGATGTATCCATCAGAAGGAGTCTTGTGTGTATGTATAAAAAGTTCATGATCGAGGATTAATTTTCCAGAAATATGTTCAGAAGGTCAAACATGAGCTTCATGTATGGCTGAAGTAGCATCAGAGTGAGGATATGAATATGTATAGAAAGTTCATGTTCAAGGGTCTTTGGATAGAAAAAAAAATGTAAGTAGGTCTAATTACTGTTCTTCTGATGTAACATCAAAATGAGTCTATGAATATGTACAGAAAATTCAAGATCGAGTACTCGTGACAGAAATATTTTCATTATGTCAGATATTGGACTACTGTCGGTCTGATCGAACATCAGATAGAGTCAATGAGTATGTATTAGAAAGTTCATTACTGAAAACTAATTTGCCAGAAACATGTTCAGTAGGTCAAATATGGACTACTTTAGGGCTGACATATCATCAGAAGAAGTAACATCAGATCTATACATACATATGTCAAATATAGACTGCTGTCTGTCTAATCTAACATCAGATGTGAGTATGTATAGAAAGTTCATAATCGAGGACTAATTAGCGAGAAATATGTTCAGTAGGTCAAATGTGGACTTGGCTGATGTTGCTGATGTGACATCAGAAGGAGTCAATGAGTATATAAAAAAGTTAAATATCATATGCTGCTTGGTTAGAAATATGTTCTGTTGGTCAAATATCTACTACTGTCTGGCTGACATATCGTCAGGAGTCATTAGTAATGTATAAAAAAAGTTCTAGCTCGAGTACTCTTTGGCCAGAAATATGTTCAGTAAGTCTAATACGGACGACTGTCTGGATGATCTAACATCAGATTGAGTCAAAGAGTATGTATAGAAAGTTCACGATTGAGGACTAATTTGCCAGAAATATATTCATTAGGTCAAATATGAAATACTTTATGGCTGATGTATCATCAGAAGGAGTCAATAAAACTGTATAAAAAGTTCAAGCTCGAGTACTCTTTGGCCAGAAATATTATCAGAATGTCAAACATGGGCTCATGTATGGCTGAAGTAACATCAGAGTGAGGCATCGAGTATCTATAGAACTTAATGATCGAGGACTAATTTGCCAGAAATATGTTCAGTAGTTATAATACGGACTGTATGGGTGAAATAACATCAGAAGGAGGTAATCATAATGTATAGAAAGTTCGAGATCAAGTACACTTTAACCAGAAATATGTACCTTAGGTCAAATATGCAATACTCTTTGGCTGACTTACAATCAGGAGTCAATGAGTATGTTTAAATAATCGAGGACTTGTTTGCCAGAAATATGTTCAGACGGTCAAACATGGGTTCATGTATGGCTGAAGTAACACATAACATGTGCATTGCATTGCAGTAACTTATTCCGTTTTGCAATGAAGAGATAACACGACAGGTGCTATTCAATTAACTCTTTCCTTTGATTGAGAAAACAAATCAAATATGCTGGTTCATTGCAATAAACAAGAAATAACTGTTTCATTGCACTGAATACAATAAATAACTTATGACGTTGTGCATATAAGAAATAATATAACGTGCTGTTGCATTGCAATGCGTCAAGAACTGTTTCAGTGCATTGCATTAGATAGTTATCTTATTAGGCTGTGCATAGAAGAAATTAATATAACATAATGCTCTTGTATTTCTTGCAATGCAACAGCATATGTGATTTGTTTTCTCTTCAATGCATAAAGGAAAGAGTTCGTTCTTGTATGCATGCAGCGCACAAGCACCTGTCGTTTATTATCTCTTCTTTGCACAAGGTCCTAAGTTAGTTCTTGTATACAATGTAATGAAACAGCGCATAGCTTATACTCTTTTTATGCATTGCATTGCGACTTCACTTATATGTTACCTCGTTATTGCACATCGGAATAAGATAGAACTTATATGCAATGCAATAGCACTATGTTCTCTCTTCAATGCTCAAACGAAATGATTTAGTTACTGTATTTATTGCAATGCAACAGTACATGTATTATTTTTTCTATGCACAACGTAATAAGTTAATTATTGCATGCAATGAAACATATGCTGTGCATTGCAATTTATTGCATTGCAATAAATACAAGAACTAACCGTTTCATCGCATTGCATACAATAAATAACTTATTGCCTTGTCCATACAAGAAATTAATATAACATGTGCCGTGGCATTACAATGCCTACAAGAACTAATATGTAAGATATGCAGTATTTCCTGGCATTGTATACAAAAACTAATTCATTCCTTATTCATTGAAGAGACAACACATTACAAGTGGTGTTGCGATGAATGAACTAACTCATAGGTTATGCAATGAAGAGATAACACAAAATATGTGTGCAATGCAGTAATTTAATCCATTGTGCAGTGCAGAGATAACACATAACATGTGCAGTGCATTGCATTGCAGTAACTTAATCCGTTATGCAGTGAAGATATATCACAATGCAGGTGCTTCTAGCACTGCATTGCATACAAAATCGAACACTTTTTTGTGCATTGAAGAGAAAACAAATCACATATGGTGTTGCATTGCAAGAACTAAATGTTTCATTGCATTGTATAAAATAGTTAACTTATTAAGCTGTGCACAGAAGAAATTAACATAACATATGTGCTTTTGCATTGCAACATGTAAGTTATGCACTTATTATGTACAAAAACTAACTTATTCCTCATGCATTGAAGAGATAACACATAACAACTGGTGTTGCGATGAATGAACTAACTCATCCGTTATGCTTGTATAGAGATAACACATAGTATGTGCAGTGCATTGCATTAACAATCGTTGTGCAGTGCAGAGATAACACATAACATGTGCAGGGCATTGACGTAACTTAATCCGTTACGCAGTGAAGAGATAACATGACATGTGCCTTTGTGCATTTTGTGCTCTTTCCTTTGTGCATTGAAGAGAAAACAAACCGTTTCATTGCATTGCACACAATAAATAACTTATTACCTTATGCATAGAATAAATTAATATAACATATGTGCTGTTGCATTGCAATGCCTCCAAGAACTATATTGTAAGTTTATGCACTGTTTCCTTGCATTGTATACAAAAACTAACTTATTCCTTATGCATTGTAGAGACAACACATTACACGTGGTGTTGCAATGAATTAACAAACTCATCGGTTAGCACTGAAGTGATAACTCACATAATATGTGCATTGCATTGCAGAGATAACACATGGCAGGTGCTAGTAGCACTACATTGCATAATAAATCGAACTCTTTGTGTTTTGAAGAGAAAACAAATCACAATGTAATGAAACAGCGCATAGCTTCTATGTACTCTTTTTATGCTTTGCATTGCAACGGCACAGATATGTTACCTCTTTATTTTGCACAACGGAATAAGTTGGATGATATATGCAATGCAATAGAACTATGTTCTCTCTTTAATGCACAGACGAAATGAGATAGTCATTGGATTTATTGCAATGCAACAGCACGTATGTTATGTGTTTTCTCTTCACTTCACAACGGAATACTTTAGTTCTTGTATACAATGCAAGGTTTGTGTGTTACTTGTTGTATACTTTCGAATGCAACAGAACTTTTGCGCTACCTAATGCAATGCAATGCAATGCAAAGTGACATATCTTATGTGTTTTCTATTCAAAGCACAAAGCAACGAACATACCTTAATGCATTCTTTTATGCATTACGATTTAACATCACATATGTATTACCTCTAATGCACAGCGAAATAAGTTTATAAGTTAGTTAGGATTTAGAATGCAATAGGAATATATGTTATGTGTTTATCTCTTCACCGCATAATGGATTAAGGATTAATGAAATAAAAAGACACATCATGTATCTCTTTAATGCACAAACGAAATTATTTAGTTATTGTATTTATTGCAATGCAACAGAACATGTATTAATTTTTTCTCTATGCACAGGCGTAATAAGTTAATTATTGCAGTTAGTCTTATATTTATTGCAATGCAACAGCATATGTGATTTGTTTTCTCTACAATGCACAAAAGGAAAGTGTTCGTTCTTGTATGCAATGCAGTGAAACAAGCAATTGTCATTATTATCTCTTCACTGCACAACGGATTAAGTTACTGCATTGCAATGCATTGCAATTTATATGTTATCTCTGACCTACACAAGGATTGTTACTTCAGTGCTATGCACTGCACATATATGTGTTATGTTTTTAATGCATTACGGATGTAGTTAGTTCATTCATCGCAACGCCAGTTGTTATGTGTACGCACCACTCTTTAATGCTTAAGGAAAAACTTAGATCCAATGCTAACAAACTAACTTATTCCTTATGCATTGAAGAGATAACACAAAAACACGTGGTGTTGCAATGAATGAATCACACTCATCGGTTATGAACTGAAGCGATAACACACAGAATATGTGCTTTGCATTGCAGTAATTTAATCCGTTGTGCAGTGCAGAGATAACACATGGCACGTGCTAGTAGCACTGCATTGCATAATAAATCGAACTCTTTGTGTATTGAAGAAAAAACAAATCACAATATGCTGTTGCATTGCAATAAATACAAGGACTAAATTTTCATTGCATCGAATACAATAGTTATCGCATTTAGCTGTGCATAGAAGAAATTAATGTAACATGATGTGCTATTGCATTACAACATGTAAGTTATGCACTGTGTCCTTGCATTGTATACAAGAACTAACTTATTCCTTGAGCATTAAAGATATAACACAACATCCGTTATGCACTGAAGAGATGACACAAAATATGTGTACATTGCATTGCTGCAATTTAATTCGTTATGGAGTGAAGCACATGGGCATGTGCTTGTAGCGAAATTGTATACATTGAAGAGAAAACAAATCACAAATGGTGTTGCATTGCAATAAATACAAGAACTAAATGTTTCATTGCATTGTATACAATAGTTAACTTATTATGCTGTTCATGGAATAAATTAATATAACATTGTGCTGTTGCATTACAACATGTAATTTATGCACTGTTTCCTTGCCTTGTATATAAGAACTAACTTATTCCTTAAGCATTAAAGAGGTATAACACATAACATATGTGGTGTCATCCGTTATGCATTGAGATATAACATAACACGTGGATTGCATTGCAGTAAATTATTCTTCTATGCACAATGTAATACATTGTATACAATGTAATGAAACAGCGCATAGCTTATATGTACTCTTTTTATGCTTTGCATTGCAACAGCATATATATGTTACCTCTTTATTTTGCACTAACGGAATAAGTTGGATCTTACATGCAATGTAATAGCACTATGTTTCTCTCTTTAATGCACAGGACGAAATGAGTTAGTCATGGTATTTATTGCAATGCAACAGCACATATGTTATGTGTTTTCTCTTCACTGCACAAACGGAATACTTTAGTTTCTTGTATACAATGCAAGGGTTTATGTTCTTCTTGTATGCTTTTGCGCTACCTAATGCAATGCAATGAAATGCAAAGGGACATACCTTATGTGTGTTCTATTCAATGCACAAAGGCAATGAACATGCCTTGATGCATTCTTTTATGCATTTAACATCACATATGTATTACTTCTTTAATGCACAGCGAAAATAGTTTATAAGTTAGTTAGGATTTTGAATGCAATGCAATGCAATAGGAATATATGTTATGTGTTATCTCTTCATCGCATAATGGTTTAAGGATTAATGAAATAAAAAGACATTATGTTATCTCTTCAATGCACAACGAAATTATTTAGGTTATTGTATTTATTGCAATGCAACAGGACATGTATTAATTTTTTCTATGCACAACGTAGTAAGTTAATTATTGCAGTTAGTTCTTGTTTTTATTGCAATTGCCAACAGCCGTATGTGATTTGTTTTCCTTTCAATGCACAAAGGAAAGTGTTCGTTCTTGTATGCAATGCAGTGAAAACAAGCAACTGTCATGTTATCTGTTCAACTGCACAACGGATTAAGGTTACTTCAGTGCAATGCACTGCACATATTATGTGTTATCTCTTTAATGCATTACGGATGAATTAGTTCATTCATCGCAACACACAGTTGTTATGTGTATGCACCATTCTTCTAATGCTTAAGGGAGCATCCAATGCAAGAAATTAACTTATTCCTTCATGTTTTGAAGAGATAACACATAACAAGTGGTGTGGTGCGATGAATGAACTAACTCATTCCGTTTATGCATCGGAAATAACATGAAAGGTGCTTGTTGCACTGCAATGCATTGCAATAAATACAAGAACTAAATTTTTCATTGCATTTTATACAATAGTTAACGTATTAAGCTGTGCATAGAAGAAATTACCTATAAGATGATGTGCTATTGCATTACAACATGTAAGTTATGCACTGTGACTCCTTGCAATGTATACAATAACTAACTTACTCCTTAAGCATTAAAGATATAAACACATAACATATGTGGTGTTGCGATGAATGAACTAACTCATCCGTTGTGCACTGAAGAGATAACACATAAAATGGGCGTTGCATTTGCAGTAACTTATTACGTTTTGCAGGTGTAGCGATAACACGACAGGTGGCTTGTTGCCAACTGCACTGCATACAAGAACTAGCTCTTTTCATATGTGCATTGAAGAGAAAACAAATCACATGCTGTTGCATTGCAATGCCTCAAGAACTGTTTCAGTGCATTGCATACAACAATTAACCTATTACGCTGTGCATAGAAGAAATTAACATAACATAACATGCATCGCAAACATGTAAGTTATGCCCTCATTATGTACAAAAGCTAACTTATTCCTCATGCATTGAAGAGATAACACATAATACGTCGCGTTGCGATGAATGAACTCACCCGTTATGCACTGAGATATAACACAACGTGCATTGCATTGCAGCAACATTATTCTATGCACAACATAATAAGTTAGTTCTTGTATACAATTTAATGAAACAGCGCATAGCGTATACTCTTTTTATGCATTGCATTGCAACGGCACATATGTGTTACCTCTTTATTGCACATCGGAATAAGTTAGATCTTATATGCAATGCAATAGCACTATGTTCTCTCTTCAATGCACAAAGGAAATGATTTGGTTATTGTATTTATTGCAATGCAACAGGACATGTATAAATTTTAAATCTATGCGCAACGTAATGAGTTTATTATTGCAGACAATGAAACAATTAGTTCTTGTATTTATTGCAGAGCAACAGCATATGTGATTTGTTTTCTCTTCAATGCACAAAGGAAAGAGTTCGTTCTTGTATGCAGTGCAGTGCAACAAGTACTGAATAGTAATTGCTATATTTCTAGCAAAAGAGTGCTCAGTCTTGAACTTTCTATACATACTCATTGACTCCATCTAATGTTGCATAAGACAGACAGTAGTCCATATTTGATCTAAAGAACATATTTTGGCCCAAAAGCTCTTGATCTTGAACTTTCTTGTTATTCATTGACTCCTTCTGATTTTTGTTTTTCAGCCATACAGAAGTCCATATTAGACCTACTTATTTTTTTTGGTCCCAAGACTCCTCGATCATGAATTTTGTATACAAAATACTGAACATATTTCTGACAAATAATTAGTCCTCAATCATGAACTTTTTATACAAACTCATTGACTCCTTCTAATGATAAAATCAGCCATAGAGTTATTGAATATTTGACCTATTTGTACATATTCTTGGCCAAAGAGTACTCGAATTTGAACTTTTTATATATACTTACTGATACCTTCTTATGTCACATCAGCCATATAGAAGTGTATATTTGACCCACTGAACATATTCCACTGAGCTATGAGTACTCGATACTGAACTTTCTATACAGACTCATTGACTCATTCTGATGTTACTTCAGCCATATGTCAAATTTTTTTGACCTACTGAACATATTCCTGAGCCATGAGTACACGATACTAAACTTTCTATACAGACTCATTGACTCATTCTGATGTTACTTCAGCCATATGTCAACCAATTTTTGACCTACTGAACAAATTTCTGGCTAATTAGTCCTCCATGATGAAATTTCTGTTCAGACTCAATGACTCCTTTCTGATGGAAGATTAGCCAGAAATACATATCTGGCCGACTGAACATATTTCTGGCCAAAGTGTATTCGATATTGACGTTTTTATATATTACTCAATGACTCCTTCTGATGTTACATCAGACAGACAATAGTCCATATTTGACCTAATGAACATATTTCTGACCCAAGAATACTTGATCTTGAACTTTCTATACATACTCATTGACTCTTGATTTTATTTCAGCCTTATAGAAGTACATATTAAAACTGATTAATTTTTTTCTGTCCCAATAGTCCTTGATCATGAACTTTATATACATGCCTCAATCTGATGTTTCTTTAGCCATAGAGTATTGTTATATGTGACCTACGGAACATATTTCTGGCCAAAGAGTACTCGATATTGAACTCTTTATATATACTCATTGTATTTGCTGTTACAAAGCTCTCTGTCTATAATGTTCATTTCCACTAGATGGCGCTTGTGTACTTAAGCACTCATTTACTAAAGCTACTTTTGACTAGTATAATTTTGTATATTTTGACTTTTATAATGATTATTGTGATTTCTATACTGAACTGTTGTTTATTTGTGCAAGATTTATTCTTTCTAAGAGTTTTTTAGTTATATTTTATTTTGTTCCCATCGTGCTTTTGTATGTCACTTCCTGTTTTGTCATCCACATGAAGCGATGGAATGATGTAATCATCGCAAAGTTAAAGGTGTTTCTCTCTCTATAATCATAAGCCATCCGACAAAGAACCTTCAAGATGTAATCCCCTCTCTTAGCTCACAAGCAGGCAAAAGTGGTATGTGGATATATTTTCTGTTTATTTGCGAGTTTAATGTGATATGTTTGTTTTCCATGTAACTGAATGTGCGACTGATGTTATGTTGTATATTTCGTCCTTTTTTACTCAGTTCTACGGTGTTGGTGTTGATGTCGATGTCTATATTGGTGTCTATGTCGATGAGTGCATTAAACATCTGTAAAAAGGAACCTAAGCCTTCGCATTGTGACTAAGGGCGGCATAGTAGAACACTTCACTGCGTCGGTGAAAGCCAAGAGCATCAGATGGTGAAGCGGCACGAGGAAGTCGGCCAGCAAGAGGCGCTACGTATTGGATAAGGGAAGTACACCTTTTACAGATTGCAATTGACTGACTAAAGAAGCCAGTGGGCAAGTAAAAGCTGAACAAGCAAGCACTTTTAAGTTAGTGACTTGGTAGCAGCACAAAGTCTTGTGAACTGTGCTAAAGTTTCAATTGCATTGGTATTCCATCACCTTCATTCCAAGAAAAGGTTGGACATTTTTCTATTATTGGCTGACTTATTAGGAAACTAAAAGGACTAAAGTTTGAATTTTCTGTTATATTCAAGTGTTTTTGCTTACTTTATAATTTTTAAGTGTGCATTTTCACATTTTACAAGTTGTATTCATACTTCTGCTACTTGACAGTTCTGTAGTTTATTATGATTTACATGGTTGTGTCACATAAATCTATCTGAGTTAGTGGCTATACACTAGGACTTTAGATCTTCCTCTTTGAATATCACATTGTAGAGCAACAGTATTGACATATCTGAAAATACAGTGCTGTCCACTATGCAGCCCCAATTACACAAGACAGACAATGCAGAGCAGGTCATCCCACCACAGCAGGCTGATATAGCTGACCAAATTGAAGTTGCTGCACAAGTACAACAACCACAAGTCACAGATATTAGAAGAAGCCAGCGTGCACGCACACTCATTGAAAAGGGTAAAACACTCCAAGATGCTAAACTAAACTAACTGAAAAGAAGTTTTGAGCAGAAGTACAGAAGATGGAAATATCACATCAATGGTTTGAAAAGAGCCATTAAGAACAATGATGATGCGGAGTTGGTTTCTGAAGTTGTGAGCACTATTAATACCACTCAGTCCAAGGTCGACCATATTTATGGTGACATAAGAAGCATTACAAGCCCTGAACAGAGTCAACAGAGTATTTCTTCAAACATTTGCTATGCAGAAAGATCGATTCACCATTTGTATCACTTTCTTTT
>NC_067221.1:26498006-26500506 GCF_019924925.1 Ctenopharyngodon idella
CTATCTATCTATCTATCACTTCTCATCCATCAATCATTATCCATCTATCTATCTATCACTTCTCATCCATCAATCCATCAATCCATCTATCTTCTATCTATCTATCTATCTATTATCTAATCTATCTATCTATCTACCTACACTTCTCTCTATCTCTCTTCTCATCCATCACTTCTCATCCATCGATCATCTATCTATCTATTATCTATCTCTCTATCTATCTATCTATCTATCTATCTATCTATTTCTCTATCAATCTATCTTCTATCTATCTATCTATCTATCTGTCTGTCTGTCTGTCTATCTATCTATCTATCACTTCTCATCTATCTCTCTTCTCATCTATCACTTCTCATCTATCTATCTATCTATCTATCTATCTATCACTTATCATCTATCTCTCTTCTCATCTATCACTTCTCATCACTTCTCATCTATCTATCTATCTATCTATCATCTGTCTGTCTATCTATCTATCTTCTCATCTATCTATCTATCTATCTATCTATCTATCTATATAAACTCATTCAAACTCATCTATCTCTCTTCTCATCCATCACTTCTCATCCATCTATCTATCTATCATCTATCTATCTATCTATGACTTCTCATCTATCTCTCTTCTCATCCATCTATCTATCTATCTATCATCTATCTATCTATCTATCTATCTATCTATCACTTCTCATCTATCTCTCTTCTCATCTATCACTTATCATTTATCTATCTATCTATCTATCTATCTATCCTCATTCAAACTCATAAACTCATCTATCTATCATCTATCTATCACTTCTCATCTATCTCACTTCTCATCTATCACTTCTCATCTATCTCGTTTTTCATCTATCTATCTATCTATCTATCTATCTATCTATCTATCTATCTATCTATCTATCTATCATTTCTCATCTATCTCTCTTCTCATCTATCTCTCTTCTCATCTATCTATCTATCTATCTATCTATCTATCTATCTATCTATCTATCTATCTATCTGTCTGTCTGTCTGTCTGTCTGTCTCAAAACTACTAAACTAAAACCAAACTGAAAACTTTTAAACTTTAAACTTTATAAACTACTTTAAACTTTCTGGACCGACTTTTTCAAGCCAACTTAAAGTTTGTCTCGACGAACTTTTTTATCTAGTTAATGGTGCTTGCCTCTGGCAAAGCATCATTATTGTTCTCCTGCATACTTATTATTATTATTATTATTATTATTATTCTTCTTCTTCTGGACAAAAACTTCGGCGCGTAACTTGTCCCGCAGTTTTTGTCCTAGACCCATGAATGAGGTGTCAAATCGACCGGCTCATTGAGGAGAGGTGTGCTATGACTTTTATAAGCGATCGGGTGTACGATGTTCGCACAGGGGGCGAAAAAGCGGCCAAAAAAGTCCCATTGACTTTCAATGGCGGAATGTTCAGAAATTTGAATCTCAACTGTCACTTTCTCACACACGCACACACACGCAGGGCCTTAGAACCCTTTCTCTCACTCACTCACATCTCTCACTATTGATCACAGTGTCATAGAGACAAGGGGGCGGGCTCATTTCACTCAGGCAACCAATCAGTCTCTCAGGATCAATGTGAAGCTATCAAGCCACGCCCTAGCAACCATATAGAGCACCATAGCAACAGGTTCCATAGACTTCCATTCAAAAAGATCAAAGATATTCCTTTGGATAGAAGTGTCATAGGAACATGAGGGTGGGCTCATTTGACTCGGGACAGCAAACGGCCAATCACGAATCACCTTCAAGACTTTATAGCCACGCCCTAGCAACTATTTAGAGCACCCTAGCAACCCAAAGCATAGAGGGATATCTTCAAATCTGAATATCATAGAGGCATGGGGGTTGATTTATATCATTCATACTGGCAAGCAGGCTTTGGAGTATCATCACTGGCAGCTGCCAAGCCACTCCCTAGCAACCAAACAGAGTACCCTAGCAACCGTTTAGCAAGACCTATATCTCTGCATCAGAGCATCGTAGGGACATGGCGGTTGGCTTATATTGGCAAGCAGCCTTTGCTGTATCATCATTGGCAGCTGCTAAGCCACTCCCTAGCAACCAAACAGAGTACCCTAGCAACCGTTTAGCAAGACCTATATCTCTGCATCAGAGTATCGTAGAGACATGGTGGTTGGCTCTTTTGACTCATGCTAGCAAACTAGACTTCCAACATGCTACACATGCTAGCAGTGAATAGCTACATGCTAATAGTGATTAGCTAAGTGCTAAAGTGTCTAAGAACATGCTAAGAACTCTATAAAAACACCATAGTAACCATCTGTGACAACTACCAACCACCTAGTAACATCATAGCAACCACTCAGGTTACCATAGCAACTGCCTAGCAACCACTCATAACACCCTAGCAACCGCCTAGCAACACCTTAGCAACTGCCCCAAGTACCTTACCAACTGCCTAGCAACCGCCTAGCAACCATCCAGGTTACCATAGCAACCGCCTAGCAACCACTCAGAACACC
>NC_067221.1:26503006-26505506 GCF_019924925.1 Ctenopharyngodon idella
CCTTCAAACTGTTCTGACTCGAGTTGCTATATCTTTTCAGACTGATCCGACTTACGGTTTTCCTAAAAATGCTGATTAAAACTGGAAAAAACTCCCATTGACTTACATTGAAAATCTGAACATTCCGTGAAACTCCAACTGTCAAAAATTCAAATCTAAACACACTGAAGCCCATTAGACTCAATGAAGCTGCCATTCTATGTACTATTACTGCCATTTAAACTCATTTAATCTCTCTCTCTCTCTCTCTATCTATCTATCTATCTATCTATCTATGACTTCTCATCTATCTCTCTTCTCATCCATCACTTCTCATCTATCTATCTATCTATCTATCTATCTATGACTTCTCATCTATCTCTCTTCTCATCCATCACTTCTCATCCATCTATCTATCTATCTATCTATCTATCTATCTATCTATCTATCTATGACTTCTCATCTATCTCTCTTCTCATCCATCTATCTATCTATCTATCTATCTATCTATCTATCTATGACTTCTCATCTATCTCTCTTCTCATCCATCACTTCTCATCCATCTATCTATCTATCTATCTATCTATCTATCTATCTATCTATCTATCACTTCTCATCTATCACTTATCATTTATCTATCTATCATCTATCTATCACTTCTCATCTATCTCACTTCTCATCTATCTCTCTTCTCATCTATCACTTCTCATCTATCTCTCTTCTCATCTATCACTTATCATTTATCTATCTATCTATCTATCTATCCTCATTCAAACTCATAAACTCATCTATCTATCATCTATCTATCTATCTATCTATCTATCTATCTATCATCTATCACTTCTCATCTATCTCTCTTCTCATCTATCTCTCTTCTCATCTATCTATCTATCTCTCTCTCTCCTCATCTATCACTTCTCATCTATCTATCTATCTATCTATCTATCTATTTATCTATCTATCTATTATGTCTCATCTATTACTTCTCATCTAGCTATCTATCTATCTATCTATCTATCTTCTCATCTATTATGTCTCATCTATTACTTCTCATCTATCTATCTATCTATCTATCTATCTATCTATCTTCTCATCTATTATGTCTCATCTATTACTTCTCATCTATCTATCTATCTATCTATCTATCTATCTATCACTTCTCATCTATCTATCTATCTATCTATCTATCTATCTATCTATCTATCTATCTATCACTTCTCATCTATCTCTCTTCTCATCTACCACTTCTCATCTATCTATCTATCTATCTATCTATCACTTCTCATCTATCTGTCTATCTATCTATCTATCTATCTATCTATCTATCTATCTATCTATCTATCTGTCTGTCTGTCTGTCTGTCTGTCTCAAAACTACTAAACTAAAACCAAACTGAAAACTGAAAACTTTTAAACTTTAAACTTTATAAACTACTTTAAACTTTCTGGACCGACTTTTTCAAGCCAACTTAAAGTTTGTCTCGACGAACTTTTTTATCTAGTTAATGGTGCTTGCCAAAGGCAAAGCATCATTATTGTTCTCCTGCATACTTATTATTATTATTATTATTCTTCTTCTTCTGGACAAAACTTCGGCGCGTAACTTGTCCCGCAGTTTTTGTCCTAGACCCATGAATGAGGTGTCAAATTGACCGGCTCATTGAGGAGAGGTGTGCTATGACTTTTATAAGCGATCGGGTGTACGATGTTCGCCCGGCGGGCGAAAAAGTAGCCGAAAAATCCCATTGACTTAACATTGCGACGAACTTTGACGAGTCATAGCTCCTAACAAGAATTTCGTAGAAACATGTGGGTTACCACGTTTGAAGAGGCTGACAGTCTCTGTCAGACCATACCTCAAAATGGGGTGTAAGTTGTACCCCTGGGGCGCAAGAGCTGCCCAAAGTGGCCCCATAGACTTACTATGGTGAAGCCGTGCCCATGAAACAGTGTGTTTTTCCTACTATGGTAAATTACATAGGGATTTTGTATTGAACATAACTCTGGATCACAGTGTCATAGAGACAAGGGGGTGGGCTCATTTCACTCAGGCAACCAATCAGTCTCTCAGGATCAATGTGACGCTATGAAGCCACGCCCTAGCAACCATATAGAGCACCATAGCAACAGGTTCCATAGACTTCCATTCAAAAAGATCAAAGATATTCCTTTGGATAGAAGTGTCATAGGAACATGAGGGTGGGCTCATTTGACTCGGGACAGCAAACGGCCAATCACGAATCACCTTCAAGACTTCATAGCCATGCCCTAGCAACCATTTAGAGCACCCTAGTAACCCAAAGCATAGAGGGATATCTTCAAATCTGAATATCATAGAGGCATGGTGGTTGGTTTATATCATTCATACTAGCAAGCAGCTTTGGAGTATCATCACTGGCAGCTGCCAAGCCACTCCCTAGCAACCAAATAGAGTACCCTAGCAACCATTTTGCAAGGCCTATTTCTCTGTATCAGAACATCGTAGAGACATGGGGGTTGGTTTATATTGGCAAGCAGCCTTT